>NW_007251210.1:270791-288251 GCF_000164805.1 Carlito syrichta | reverse complement strand
GAACCAGAAGACTCACCAAAGATTTATATTCCATGGAAAGACCTAGAGGACACAGTATGCATCAAAACCATCAAGTGTGCACCACTGGAAAGAGCACCAGCACTACTAAGGAGTTCAGTGGTGGCTACCCTCCGTGGGCCAGGGCTGTGTTAGGAGGAGTGCTCATACCACAGCCCACCCAAGCAATGTAGGCCTATTGAGGTTGTTTATTAGTTTTTTTCTTTCTTGCTGTCTCTCTTCCCTTATTCCTCAACTCAAGCTGCCTAGTTTCCCCATCTGGAACTAGGTCAATCTGGCAAGTGGCAGTGCTTATATCATAGTGTTATTGGGCATGTGGCTGATTCATTTACAGAGATAGCTGGCAGCTCTATGTCCTCTAATTTCCCAGGGCTGCTGTGTTTCATGAGCTGAAGCCCTAGTTAGAAACTGGCAGAGGCAATTTTCAATCTCTTTTCATAAGGGATGGTCTCAGGGAGGGGTCTCGATTCTGGCTGCCTACTTAAATGGAGATTTTTAAACCACTGTTGCCTTTAGTTGCCGAAAACCTTTTTATTTCTCTTTTCAGCCTTAACTTCCAGCCAGCTTGTGGCTTCAGCCTGGCTCGCCATTCTGCTTTCCAGTTTGTTGTTGTTGTTGTTGTTGTTGTTTTTGCGATGCTTATCTTGCCTATAAGCCCAGTTATCTTTTTACTTTCTATTTGAATTATTTTATCCATCACTTTTATGTGATTAAAGCAGAAGAGATGCTCAAAGCGTGAACTTACAACACCATTTGGACCTAAGCACATTCCTGTTTTTACCAAAAAAAAAAATCCTTCCTTCCTTTTCTCTTTTAAAGTTTTCATCTTTATCCTTAATTTCTCTTGTTTACTAAGATATTTCTAGAAAACTTACTTTTATTCATCTTGTTTAGCACTCTGAACACCTTTTGATAAGAAGATCCCCATTTTTTTCATCAATTCTGGAAACTTTCAAGCATTTTCATTCCAAATATTGCATTCCAACATTTCATTTATTCTTCTTTTAGGACGCCTATGAAAAATGATTATTTATCACTTTCTTCCTTCCATTCTTCTTATTTTTCTTCTTCCATTATATGAATTTGGATTTATTGGATTTTTACTATGTTCTATGCACACTGAAATCCTTGAAATATTGTCCCAAAGTTATAGAAGTCTTTAAATGATGAAATCAAATGCTTTGGGACACTTGAGTGAAGACAAAGTGGGGAAAGCTAAAAAAAAAAAAAATACCCTTTATAGACAATCTTTATTCCTCAATACCAGTCCACAAACAGATCAATAATGGAAGAAAATTCCAATGCAGTTTCTTAGACTCTGTTTTCAAATTATTCATGCCAGTTGCCTCAATCTTGTGAAAGTAATTCCTGGAGGGTCCTTTCCATGGGGAATACATGCCAATGTTTGAGCCCAGAAAATGACACCCCAAAATATGGTGCTTTGACATGCTGAACTAAAGAAGCAACTTCACGGTTTCTTTCTAATATCCCCCTGCCTTCCTGTCTCCCTGGTTCTCTTACTTTCCCAAAGCACTAGGAGCAACTCTTTCTGGAATTTCTTTACCTAACTAAGAAAACTTCTACCCCCCTCAAAAAAATGCAGTTCTCTTAAGAACCCCTTCCTAGGAATCTCATCAAATAACTATGAAAGTTTAACCACAGAAGATCAGAGACCAGGAGTTGTCACCATGCCCAGACAAACTTTTAATCTGTTCTGTTGAGAGAAGCATCAAAAGATTACCCAGAGGGCTTTATCTGCATAATAAGACAACCTTTGTTCACAGTAAATTTTCGCCCCTCACCTTCCTGCCACTTCACTTAGAGCTCAGAAGAATTTTGTCCCAGGCCACCATTCTTGTACCATGGCTCATCCGTTTCTCTTAAAAATTATATACTTCTACACTTCAATCTTCCATTCTTCTTTTTTTTTTTTTTTTTTGAGTTGGAGTCTCACTCTGTTGCCCAGACTGGAGTGCAGTGGCCGCTCCCGGCCACCGCAGCCTCGACCTGCTGGGCTCCGGCGATCCTTCCGCCTCAGCCTTCCGAGTAGCCGGAATTACAGGCATGCGCCACCACGCCCAGCTGATTTTTTGATTTATTGTAGAGATGAGGTCTCGCTGCCCAGGTGGGTCTCGAACCCTCAGGCTCAGGCTTACAGGCTGAGCCACCGAGCCCGGCTCCATTCTTCTATGAAGAAGGGTATGTAAGTATCTGGACATCATTGTGTTATTGGTTAATCACACTCCTTTGGTTCCCCCATGCTATACATGTTAAAATAAATTTTGTATGCCTTTTTCTCCTATTAATCTGTCTACCGTCAGTTCATTTTTAACAAACTTTCAAAGGATAGAGAAGAAACTTTCCCTTGACCCTACAGCCACTATGGCTATGTATAGTGCTCAGCTGTGGGTGAAGGTTTCATAAACCTGAAAGGTTTACTACTCCGGTGAAGGTAGTTTGCATATGCTATATTTATTATTGATATTTCTAAATAGGATTTAAGTTTATATTTTATTGGTACTGTAGGGAACCCAACCTTAAAATATTATTATAGGAGAACAGAATATGCCATCCAAATTATGCCTCTTTAACATAAAGATTACTTTGAGTTGATTATTTTAAAAACTGCAGACAATAAGAAGCTCTGTAAACAGACTAGAAATTACCCTTTTGTAAGGGAAATGTACATTTATAAAGGAAATCCCTATTTTTAAAGGTGTCTCCTCTGTTTAGGAAGAGAAGGATGACTAAATCACTAGAGACTCTTATCAATAGAGAATTTACCAACTTAAATATACATGACAAAACTTACCATTATTTACCATGAATTTTCTGGTCACCACCCCATAAATGATTCCCTTCCCTCACCCTCACTCCCCACCCACACACACCCTTCTTTCTTTGTTTCAGCACGAGATGATATTTAAGCCTGAATTCAAAGCCATCTCTTTGGAGGTTTACTCATTATTCCTGGGTATCTCCCATGTATACGTGAGGTATACATGATAATAAATTTCTGTTTGTTTTTCTCTTGCTAATGTGTCTTTTGTTACAGAGGCCCCAGCCAATAATCCTTAAAATAGGTAGAAGGAAAAGATATTCTTCTTCCCCTAGAGTGCCAATAAACAAAAGTGGCTCCAGGTTATTGACTTTAAAATAGGAGCAAATGGCAGAACATAAGGAAATAATCATTTGCATCTTCAGATATGACAATCCGCCTTGCTAACACTTTTAGTGGTCACCATCAGGCAGAAAAAGAAATAGAGTATTACCAATACCATAGGAATGTTCCTATATTGTTATGTCACAGTCCAGTCTCTAAAAATCCTGCTTCCTCCCCAAAGGTAATCACTATCCTGATCTATAATATATTATATCTGTCGCTTTTTGAGTTTTCTAAACATGAAGTCATATGGTAGTATAGGAATGAAAAAAAGTGTTACATGACACAAGAACCTTCGGAAATGAAGACCCCCAAACCCAGGGAAATCTGTGTATTTATATGTTTAGTTTCAATGAAGATTGGTCAGTATGTAGAAGTGTGGTTTTACAAAAAGGGTTGATCTAATGGCAGTAAACCAGTGGTAGGGGAACTTAGCAAGGTCTGTTTCTTCAGATTCTTTTTGGTCCTTCTGTGTAGCATTCCTTCTCCCTGTTCTGGAGCAGGACCTTTCTGGAATGAGGGTCTTATAGCCTACTTTCAGGGGAGAAGGTCAGAGAGTGACTTCTATAGGTTTCATGGTTTGGTTTGGAGAAAACGAGTTCTTATTTCTATTACCTCACCTTGGAGAAGAAAAATTCTAGTTTCTATGAACTACTTCAAGGATAAATAGTGGATGAAGAAAGGAGGGCAGAAGGTCAGTGAGAACTTCTTGCTTCTGGGGCCCTTTTAATCTCTTAGTTCAAAGAACTCAGCACATCAAAATGCCCTAATTTGAGGTATCATGCTCTGAGCCACAACAGTAGTTTTGTGTGTGTGTGTGTGTGTGTGTGTGCGTGCATGCGTGCATGGGTGCCCGTTTTGTGTTACTTTAATAGAATACCTGAGAATGGGTAATTTATAATGAACAGCAACTTATATTCTCAAAATTCTGGAGGCTAGAAAGTTCAAGATCAAGGTGTCAGCATCTGGCAGGGGCTTTCTTGCTCTATTATTATGTGGTGAAAGGCAGAAACACAAAGAGGCAAAAGGCAGCTGAACTCTTCCTTTTACTCTTGGAGGGGAAAAAAACACAACAACATTCAAACCATAGCAGTGTGTGTCTGACTTTTTGCTCAATATTACATTTCTGAGATTCATCTATGTTGTTAGATGTAGTAGTAGTTTTTAAATTCTCTTTGTTATATAGTATTTGCTATGGTCTGGAAGTTTGAATCCCCCAAAATTCATATGTTGAAAATCTAACCCCCAATGTAATGGCATTAGAATGTGAAGCCTTTGGAAGGTGGTTAGGTCATAAGTGTGGAGCCAATATACATTGGATTAGTCCCTTTATAAAAGAAAACAAGCCTGGCTCAGTGGCTCAGCCTGTAATCCCATGCTTTGGGAGGGTGAGGTGAGTGGATTGCCTGAGTCCGCGGGTTCAAGACCCGCCTGGGCAACTTGGCAAGACCTCATCTCTACAATAAATTTAAAAAATCAGCCTGGCATGGTAGCGCATGCCTGTAATTCCGGCTACTCGGAAGGCTGAGGTGGAAGGATCCCTGGAGCCCAGAGGTTGAGGCTGCGGTGGCCGGGAGCGGCCACTGCACTCCAGTCTGGGTGACAGAGTGAGACTCCAAATCAAAAAAAAAAAAAAAGAAAGAAAAGAAAACAGAAGACTAGCCTCTTCCACCATTCCACCACGTGAGGATACAGTGAAAAGGCACAAACCATGAGAAATGGATGCTCACTAGACACAGAATCTGCTAGTTCCTTGATCTTGTACTTCCCAGTCTCTAGAACTGTGAGATATACATTTCTATCATTTATAAACTCCCAGTCTACAGTAATTTGTTACAGCAGCTTGAACAAATTAAGATAATATTTTATTATATTAATATACCACAGATTATTACCCATTTTTTTATGGACGGACATTTGAAGAGTTTTCATTGTTGAGCTATGAACATTCTTATACATGTATGTGTGTGAACATATGTATGCATATATGTTCTATATATATGAAGGCATGAAAAGTGCTAGCTAATAATACATGTATATATTCAAATTTAGTAAATGGTGCTAAAGAGCTTTACAATGATTTCACAAATATGGTATATGAGAAATCCAATAGCTGCACAACCTTGCTAATACTTGGTATTGTAACATACTAGTTTCATTTTAGCTGTTTGAATAGTTTTGTGATGGTATCTCATTATTGGTTTTAATTTGCATTTCATTTTAGCATCACTTCATATGCTTATATGCCATCTGTATACCCTATTTGGTGGTCTGTTCAGATATTTTGCTCAATTTAATGGGTTGTTTGTTTTTTAAATTACTGAGTTCTTCACATATTCTAGATACAAGCCCCTTATTAGATATGTGATTTGCAAATATTTTCTCCTAGCTTGTTTTTAATCAGTGTCTTTTGCAGAGTAAACACTTTTAAATGTTTAAATGTTGATAAAGTCCAATTTACCAATTTTTAATTTCATGATCATTCTTTTAGTCTTGTGTCTAAAAACACATTGCCAAATTCAAAGTCACACATATTTTTGTCAATATTTTCTTCTAGAAATTTTAGAGATTTATGGTTTACATTTGTATCTATAATACATTTTCAGTTAAATTTTGTATAAGATGTGAGGTTTGGATCTACTTTTTTTTCTTTTTCACATATAGATCATTTGTTTTTCAAACTGTTTTCTCTGTGCTTCATTTTGGATGATTTCTATTTCTATGTCTCATGTTTTCTAATCTTTTCTTCTGTAATGACTAATATTTTCTTAATCTTATCCAGTGTAATTTTTATCTAATACATTATCATTTTCATTCCTATAAGTTCATTTTTGGTCCTTTTAATATCTTCCATGCCTCTACTTAACTTTTTTAACAAGAATAATTTACTTGTAATAACTGTTTTAATGTTTTCTCTGCCATTTCTAGCACCTGTGTTAATTTTTGAAATGGGTCAGTTATCATATGGTTCTCCTCCTTCTTTGCATGGTTGGGGATTTTTGACTGGATGTATACTTTGTAAACTTTACTTTTTTGGGTCCTGAATATTTTTTCTGTTCCTATAAATATTTCTAAACTTCTTCTACTGGGATACAATTACATTACTTGGAAATACTAGATCCCTTATGCCTGGCTTTTATTATTTATTAGGTCTAAAGAAGTGCCCACTATAGGGCTACTTATTCCCCTGTACTGAAGCATGATTTTTCTTTCTTTTTTTTTTTTTTGAGTCTAAGTCTCACTCTGTCGCCCAGACTGGAGTGCAGTGGCCGCTCCCGGCCACCGCAGCCTCGACCTGCTGGGCTCCGGCGATCCTTCCGCCTCAGCCTTCCGAGTAGCCGGAATTACAGGCATGCGCTACCATGCCCGACTGATTTTTTGATTTATTGTAGAGATGAGGTCTCACCTGCCCAGGCAGGTCTCGAACCCGCAGGCTCAGGCAATCCACTCACCTCAGCCTCCCAAAGGCACGGGATTACAGGCTGAGCCACCGAGCCCGGCAGATCTTTCTAACTGGTCCACCCAATGTCCCATGAATTACATGTTTTTTTCAGTCTAGATGTGGGAATAAGCACCACTTCCAGCCTTTTGTGAGTACTATGTAATACCTTAATCTTTTTAAATGCTCCTTCTTTTGGTTTTTGGTACTTTCCTATCACAAACTATCAGAACTCCGATCAGTATTGTGTTGAACACTTAAGGAAGGAGGGATCTCTACAGGTCTTTGGGTCTCTAGGGTTCTCTCTCTGTGAATCTCTCTTCTTTCTAATATCCTGTGCTGTGAACTTTAGACCTGGACTCTCATATCTGTCTCCCCAACTCAGAGAGATTTCTGTTCTTCCTGTGAGGCAGGGGCCCTTCTAAACTGCAGAAAGGGAAATGAATTAATTCCTGCATCTTTGTGCTACCTCTTTCGCGGACTTTTACTTTGGTGGGCTACATGTTTAAACTTTTGGCAGGAACCAATCAGAAACGTACATGTTTAAAATTTTGGCAGGACCAATCAGCAAATAGGACATGTAAATGAGAAGATTATGAAAAACCAATCAATATGTGACAAGTAGGGCTAACTGTATCTCGGAGCTATGAAGTGCCCAATCAAATGTATAACACCAAAAATGTTGCCATGTAAGGGGGACAAAGGGGGCTACAATGTAAAGGGAAAGTTGAAAAGGTATATAAGGCAGTGCTCGGTGGCGTTTGGGGCTAAGTCTTAGGATACGAGTCCACTGAGACAGTGCCAGCACGAATAAACGCTGCTTCCTGGCAAAGAAGCCTCAGTGTCCCATCTATCTCTCTGCGAAAGATTCCCGTGACACTCCTCCAAGTGCTTCAGCCTGGAAACTTCAGTCAGTAACCCTCCAAGTGTTTGCCCCTTCCAAGTGCTTCAGCCTGGAAACTTCAGGCAGTAACTTGGTGCTGTTACAGGATTCATCTCATTTGTTCCCCATCTCAAAGGGAACATTGTCCTCATTATCTGATATTCAGTGTCTTAAAAACTATCATTTTAAATATTAATTTCTCTTTTACTTAGTTGTTTCAGGTGCAAGGGTAAATCCAGTTCCTGATACTACACCTTGGCTAAAAATAAGCATCCTAATCTGCATTCTTTATTACTAGTAAGTTTGAATATCTTATTGGCCATAATATTTTGTATATGTAAAATGACAGTTTAATTTGTTTTGCTTATTTTTCTACTGTAGCAACTTGTCACTTCTCATTATTTTAAAAGTTTTTCTATATTAAAGATATCAAACCTATGTCTGTCATATCTGTTGTAAATATTTTATTCATTTGTTATTTGCTTTTCATTTTGATTTATTTCATTTTATAATGCAGCTGCTTTTTGTTTCTACTTAACCAGGTCTATTATTCTCTTGATATTTTTCTTTGTTGATTCTACTATTGGATAATGTATCAATATTACACATACATACTATCTTCTAAATATTTTATGATATTTCTTAAAATCATAAGAAACTAATAAACTAAAGAATCAGAATCCAGTTTTCTAGGAAGTCCAGAGCACTTTCATGACATTTTAAAAGAAATGCCTTTTGTTACTTCGTATTAACTTGCTGTTATTTTCTAAACTCAAGGGCTGGGACTTAGATCAAATAGGCTGAAACAATCCAAACACCACACACCTATTGTTTCCAAGAAAAGTGGCACTGTCATCCATACAGCTAGACTATAGCAAAGGAACATGCTTAAGAGCTCTCCTCAAAGAATTGGTTTGGCAGACTCAGATTGAAGACAGCTAAGGATCTCAATCTGAGTTCACACTAGAACCTGTGGAAAGAAAAGTGACTACCTAATAAACCATTGGGATTTGGAAGCTTATGTATCTTCATCACAGAGGAAATATGAGGGAGGATATAGATGGAAAAAAAATACACAGAGCAGTTTGAGCTATGTGAAATACGCAGGCCCAGGAAAACATAAGTATGGGACTTCAGTCATGGCTTGCCCTCATTACCAATTATCATCATGTTCCTGGAAATTGTGATACAAAGAAACAATATATAGCCAATCAATAATCT
The DNA here is from genome assembly GCF_000164805.1 of Carlito syrichta. Lineage (NCBI taxonomy): Eukaryota > Metazoa > Chordata > Mammalia > Primates > Tarsiidae > Carlito > Carlito syrichta. The sequence continues at coordinate 279,527 of NW_007251210.1, read as the reverse complement.
ATGTTATCTTAATGTAAATTATTGGTAAGTAACTCAGAAACTAGCTTTTTTGTTTGTTTTTTTTTTGGTTTTTTTTTTTTTTTGAGTTGGAGTCTCACTCTGTCGCCCAGACTGGAGTGCAGTGGCCGCTCCCGGCCACCGCAGCCTCGACCTGCTGGGCTCCGGCAATCCTTCCGCCTCAGCCTTCCGAGTAGCCGGAATTACAGGCATGCGCTACCACACCCAGCTGATTTTTTGATTTATTGTAGAAATGAGGTCTCGCTGCCCAGGGGGGTCTCGAACCCTCGGGCTCAGGCAATCCACTCACCTCAGCCTCCCAAAGGCGTGGGATTACAGGCTGAGACACCGAGCCCAGCGTAGCATTTTGTTTTTTAAAAAAATCTACTTGTGGCTGGGAGCGGTAGTTCATGCCTATAATCTCAGCTCTTTGGGAGGTCAAGGTGGGAGGATATCTTGAGACTAGAAGTTTGAGACCAGCCTGGGCAATATAGCAAGACCTCATCTCTACAGAAAAATCAAAAAAATTAGCTGGGAGTGGTGGCTCTCAAGTAGTTCCAGCTACTCAGAAGGCTGAGGTTGAAGGATCACCTGAGACCAGGAGGTCAAGACTGTGGTGAGCACTCCTGTCTGGGCAACAAAAACTCTGACTCAAAAACAAAACAAAACAAAACAAAAAAATCCCCAGACAAACCCAACTCCACTTGTAACTGCTGCTAATTAAGAATATATACGTATATATTCAGAGCAATTTGAATCTATGCTCCTGATTTGCAATCCTCAATGTTGCTCCAAAGAAACTCTCTACTTATATTAATTTTGCCTCAGTTTTTTCCTTTTAAGTTGGCATACCTGATGTCGTCAGTAGGATTCAGTGACCCCTCCAACCACCAGTGTTTCTCTCTGAAAGCAGCACTTGGTACCAGCCCAAACTCTCTGTATTCAGAAGTCCCATTGGGTGTTTTGGATGTGTTGTCCTGAAGTTGGACCTCCTACTCTTTGATTGAAAGCCTAGATTATAGTTGGACTATTTTCAAGTGAAGGCTTTGATCTCTGTCATTGGACAGGAGATTTGGGTAAAGGGTTCTGAAGAGAACTGCCTTGTTTCCACTTCCACCTATATCTTATGACCAGAGGACCAGGTCAAAGTTTTTCTGCTTCTGTCTCACAACAGAGGTTTAGTATGAAGAACTGACAGTTAGGCACAAGTAATTTTGTTTTACATTGCATTTCGTTAAGATTGCAGTTGTTTTCTATCACTTGAAAATTTGGACTTAGACTTTCATTTGTGACCATTTCCTGTTAGTTCTTAATAAAAATTTGTATCCCCTTTTTGCTCTTCCAGACAGATATAATTTAAGGGTTTGGTCCCTCATACCTTGAATACTCTGCTGCCATCTGGCAGTCAGAGGCAGTCTAAGACACGTCACAATTCAACTGCAAACACATTTCTGGCCTTGGTCACTTTTGAAAAGTTCCCAAATTATGGGAAATCAAGCTTGAAAGTCTGAGCACTCTTTTTAGAAACACCAGCTGGGCTTATGTACAACACCTGTGGGGTGTCTCTTATAAATATCTAAAAAAAGTGGACCAACTTCACCTGGGACAGTCATAAGCAGCAGTAGCAAAAATAGGGTTCTAAAAAAGTTCTTTTGCATGCACAATTGGATAAAAAGCTGGTTTTATAACAAAAGTGAATGGGAGACTTACTTTATGTTTGTCCTGGCTGAAATCTCATAATAAGAATATGGAAAGATCCATTTTTACAGCCCTTTGAGCAGAAGTCATCTTCATTAAAAGCTAATACTTAGACTGTACTTATACTGGAAAAGAAAAAAAAATCATTTCTGCTTGTTTCCTCTTTTGATTCCTGTTTCTGGAAATATTTAGTCAACTAAACCCCTTTTTCATTTTTTTTTTTTTTTTTAGTTTAAAACAACTGTTGTTCTGGCTGGTCTTGAACTCCTAGACTTAAGTAATCCTCCAACTTCGGCCTCCCAAAATGCTGGAATTATAGGCATAAGCCGCCATACCCAGCCTGAAACACCTTTCTAAATGTGTTTGATCTCTCTGTTTGCCTCCTATCTTCTTGGCATAATTTCTGCTGGAAAAAAAAGCTAAATTTTATTGCCTTTTAGAAAGCTTAAAAATCTCCCTAAATTGACTCCTCTAAGACTTGTTCTTCGATTTTCTTCCACTTTTGCTTCTTCTTTCTCTTGCCATTTTTGATACCACATAGAGTTTTGAATGTGAATTCTCATGACTCAGACTCTCTAAGAAATACAGACAAAGGCACCACTCCTGCTTTTTGGGGATCTTCTGTGTTTTGTTAAAAATTCCAGTGGGGCCTCCACAATGTTAGATCAGAACTAATGGGGGTGTCTGGTGTGCAATCTGGTGCCACATGAAAAATGCAAAGAATTGCACAGAAGTTAAATTAGAAAATGTTGTTTATTTAGAAAGTAAATGAGAGAGAAAGATTCACTTCCCCTAAGGTAGAGTAGAGGGCCAAAGCTAGGAAACATGACCTGGCCATAGCTTAGTAAAGCAATGGCGAGTGGAGAGAGGGAGAGACAGAGAGAACAGATTCACCTTCCTAAGGTAGGAAAGGGGTCAAAACTAGGAAACATGGCGACCATAGCTCAAGGAGCCACATGGCCAGATCATACCATAGCAAAGCAATGCAAATGGATAGAAAGAGAGAAAGAGAGAGGGGGAGAGAAAGAGAGAGAGAGGAGATTCACCTTCCCAAGGTAGGGGAAGGGGCCAAAGCTAGGAAACATGGCCTGGCCATAGCTCAATGAATATATAGCCTGGTCAGTGCTTAGCAGGTGATGGACAGCAGGCAGATGGGTGGGTTAATCACATGATTGCTGCCATGTTCATGGGGTCTGTGTCATGAGGGTCATGAAGGACTGATTAGGTGAACTTGTTTACAAAACAAGCTGGGAGAAGGGATTGTAAAGCAATTATCAACAGCAACCTCTGAGAAACCATTATGTCCTTGGCTAATGATGAGAGGGTAAATTGAAGCGAACTGCTAGAAAAGCATGACAAAGCTAAGCAATGTTAAGATGGCTACTCATTGGGTATATTGACTTCACATTATGTCCTTTCATTCTGTCTTCCTGTGGAGTCTGCAAAGTCATAGACAGGTTCCTTTCAGGTCTAAAACTATGCTTTCTTTTGTATTGCGTTATTTGATCTCTTTGACTTTTGAGGGTACCAGAGATTACTCTGCACTGTCAGACAGCACTTGACCTTTGTGTGTATGATGGCTAGTGTGTCACTGACAAGAGCTGCAGTTTTGGAGGTGACTGATAGTAGTTGTTTACAATGAATGGTTATTACTACGGAGGCTACTTGGTTTTTTTGTGCGTTTAAATAAGAAAGGCTCAGTTTAAACACTTAGAAAAAATTTATTTGTAGTCAGGTGCACTGTGGAAGCTTATATAGCCTAGTCTCATGGAGATTTTCTCTTTTGGGGACCCAGTTTTAATGTAAAAGTGAGATCCTTGGTTTTTAAACATCTAGATGCTTTGCCTTCCAGCTATGCCTGATTTTCACATTTAAATATTAGGGCTTGAAAACTGCAAATACTTTCTTTGCCCTAGTGATTAAAGGGATCCACCTGAAAATCATTGATCTCATCAGGAAACAAGCTAAGTTGAAAAGATTACCTATCTAACTAGATTGGTGTTCGAAATATGACTCTGGCATTTAGCTGGCTATTTTGAAACTTTTTGTTCATTATACCTAACCCTGAATTGTGTACTCCACATCTTCAAAATAAAATAAAAACAAATAAAGAAAAAAGAAAAAAGTACACATGAAACTTTTTGTAAAAGAAACTTGTATCCATTAAGGGAATCTATATTTGTAAGGGCATCACCTTGCACCCACACTAGAAACTTCTACAATGGAAAAAACATTGACTTAAAGTTTACATAACAAACCTTTATCTGTTTTTTCGAGTAGTCTTTTCTTGACTAGTCCTTTTTGTTTCAGCAAATAATGGTATTTAAATCTGTGCCTTTGGGTTGTAAATTTTCACCTAAGAGACATGTCTTTAGAAATACAAATTTAGGGTAACCTAACTGTTTAGGGCAATGGGACAGGTAATCAAGAGATTGCTTGAACACCAGCAAATGAAGAATCTTATAGAGCTATAGAAACTACTTCTGTCTATGTGACTGTATATGTTTAAATATGTTATATATGTAATATTTCGCTACCAAAATATATGAAAGAGCTTTAATCAATTGACAAAAAGCAAGCACGTAATCAAGTATTTTATCAGAAAAAATAGAAACTAACTCAAATGCCTTTGAATTTACATGATATGAGTAAATCTTTGGTAAATAAGATTAATTTGTTGGTTTAATAAAGTTAGCTATGTCTTTTTTTGAGGGGAAGTTGAAATCTCACTCTGTCGCCTGGAGTGGAATGGCATGAACACAACTTACCACAGCCTTGACCTCCTGGGCTCAGACAATCCTTCAGCCTCAGCCTCCGGAGTAGCTGGGATTACAGGTATGTGCTACCACACCCGGCTAAATTTTTTTATTTATTGTAGAGATGAGGTCTCGCAAGTTGCCCAGGCTGGTCTAGAACCCCTGGGTTCAGAAAACCCTCTTGCCTCCGCCTCCCAAAGTGCTTGTTAACAGGCTTGTTAATAAAGGCAGTTATGTCTTCTAATCAGCAAAATACTTGTATGTTTAACACACAGGCTGTAAAAATGATTAACAAAGAAATGAGATGATGGTTAGCTTTGTTTGATGAACTATTCAAGCATAAATTTTAAGAAAAAATAAAGTAAATGAGATAAACGTTTATAAACAAACTTTTTATCATTTCAAAAACCTTTTTTAGAAATTTAACCTTAAAGTCATGCTATGTTAAATTAAGTAAAAGATAATCAAAATATCTGAGTCATTTATACGATTTAGAAAAGCTAAATATATTTAGACTTGCTAATAAAGAAAACTAGAGAAAACATCTTTCTAGAAATTGGTTCATCTACAAATACTGGCATAAAACAGATCAAAATTACTTCTGAGCTTTTCACAGGAAATCAAGGTTACTAAGAGTATTAAAAGTACTAAGTACAAAAGAAACAATTTCACATACTGAACATATGAAGAAAGTAAGATGCAAAAGAAAGTTGGAGAGGATAATTTTTTTTATCTTTTACATGAGAGAGAACTTGGTGTAATCAAAATGATAAAGGGGAAATAAAAGAAAATTTTTGTCCTAAGGTAAAATGACAATATAAAAAAGGAAGTATAGGACAAAATTAAAGGTTTAAGTAAGTTGAAGGTTTGTGGAAGATTAAACTCATGAAATAAATGTTTTATGTAACCAAGTTGGCTACAGTTAGAAGGGTATTAATTAGTTTTATAAAAATGAGCATTAATATCAAAATCACTCTAATGTAGGACCAGAGTCCGGGTCCCTGTGTCAAAATAACAGGGTTTTCTCGGAGCATTGATCTGCTCATTATTATTATTATTATTATTAGTAGTAGTATTAGAGTCAGATTCTCACTCTGTTGCTCAGGTTGGAGTGCAGTGGCATGCTCACAGCTCACTGCAGCCTTGGACTCCTGGATTTGGGAGATCCTTCTTCATCAGTCTCCAGAGTAGCTAGGACTACAGGTGTGTGCCACCATGCCTGGCTCATTTTTTAATTTTTTGTAGAGACAAGGTCTTGCTATGTTGCGCAGGCTGGTCTTGAATTCCTGGACTCAAGCCAGCCTCCTGCCTTGGACTCCCAAGTGCTGGGATACAAGCATGAGCCACTGTGTCTGGCCCTGATCTGCTCTTTAATAGAACATGGTAAGAGGTTACAAAAAGTTTATGGAAATCTTATGCTGTATGGTTAAAGCTGATTGAAATTGGATGGATTTTTTTATAAGGTTTTAATAATATACTGAAGCAAAGATAAAATGTGGTTTTCTCTTTAGGACATTTTTATACAATATTAATAAGAAATAGTAAAAGGCTTTTGCTCACTTTTGAGTAAACTGCAAAACAAGAGATAAAGACAGATTCTTTCGGTCTCATGCTGTCTTTATTGGGTCTGTTGATGGTTTTGAATGTTGAGTTTCTTTTTATCAGAGGGTAAAGATTTTTGCTTTTTGGAATATTTGAATTATCATTTTGGCTAAATCAATGACTATTATTTTACAGTGATCTGTTATTTTATTTTGATCCAGTGTCTTAAATCCTTAGTACTTGATATGCTTCCCAAAATAAAATTTTATATTCTAAAATTAAGTCTTTTCCAAAAGGAACCTCTGGAAGTCCAAGAGAGACATATTAGGCTTATTTGGTACGTTAAAATCATATGGGAAGCACTGTCAAATAAAAAATGATGGTTAATTTTCTTTTTTTTTTTTTGAGTTGGAGTCTCACTCTGTCGCCCAGACTGGAGTGCAGTGGCCGCTCCTGGCCACCGCAGCCTCGACCTGCTGGGCTCCGGCGATCCTTCCGCCTCAGCCTTCGAAGTAGCTGGAACTACAGGCGTGCGCTACCATACCGGGCTAATTTTTTGATTTATTGTAGAGATGAGGTCTTGCCAAGTTGCCCAGGCAGGTCTCGAACCCGCGGGCTCAGGCAATCCACTCACCTCAATCTCTCAAAGCACGGGATTACAGGCTAAGCACCAAACCCAGCTGGTTAACTTTCTTTGAGTTGTATTTGTACACATATATAATTAATATGTGTTCCAAAATTATGTGAGATTCTTAAAATTCTAATGTTTTGATATATGTTGTTATATATAATTATGGTTATTATGTTAAAATTTTGTATGCTACAGAAATAATCAAATTTCATTGTCAGCTGCATCTTTAACCATGACTACATCTTGTCATTTATAAACAATTATTGCTTTATTTCGATTATTTTCAAAAAGTGATTTATAATGAGCTACAGATCAAAATTTGCTTTTTTTTTAGAAAAATTCATGCACAAGAACTCTGACATGTACTCTTGAATACAGGCTTCTCATAACTTTGGAGATCATATCATTGGACTAAATAAAAACTTTCAGAACTCTAATAACCTGATATGCATGAAGATTACTAACCCAACATCAAAATGAGGAAGAATTAACTACATGGAACTGAACTGATAGATGATTGAAATACTTTTATGACTTTTTGTTTGAAAGATTACTGATTCTTTTTATGTTTTGTCTTTCAGAGTTAAAAAAAACCTCTTTTTTCTTTTGAGTTATTTATAGCTTAGAGCACTTAGATAAAATATATATCTTTGTGAGCAAAATTGAAACATTTCCCTTTCTCTATACCTAATTTTCCCCAAATTTGGAAACTATTCATGAGTATTCTTATTTTATGGCAATCTAGCTTTTTGAATAAATACATTAGAAATCTGTTTTCTTTTGTAACAGGACACAATTGGAGACACCAATTATTTTATCAAGGCTTTGACTAGAATGACATATTTTGAGATATGACCAGGTTTTTTTGAGGAATTGAGGTTGACTTTATAGAGCTAATAAAAGGCCCCTTGAAAAGACTGGCCTAGTGCCTTTTCTGCATGTTTTCTTTTCAAGATTTCTGACTTTGCAGTAAGTAAAGAATGCCGCTTTCTGACAGGCTTGGGAATCTCAAGATATTCTGGAGAATTTGGAAAGAGAATAATTCATTCAATTCATACAGGAATTACAGGCACAGTATCAGGTATGGTGAATCTTTGGCTTGGCTTCTTAGCCTCAAGGCTTTTAAATGTTTAATCTGAATTTCCGTATTAAAGTTCCAGCAAAGCCAACTTAAAAGAGCCTATATGACCAATCAATATTCTTGATTAATTTTATGCAAATAATCAAGCCAAGTATAATACTAAAACTTATTTTTCATGTAAATTGATCTAAGACTTATCTTTGCTAGAAATGGGGAACTGAAGAGAGAAAAAATATTTCTTTTAAGATGAAAGCTATAACATACCTATTGCTAGATTCCAATCCTGATCACTGTTTTGGAGTTTTTATCATTTTTCTAAAATTTGATTATTATCAAATATCAAATAATAGTATATATTTTACTATGTATCTCTCATTGTTTTGCTTCTTCCAAAAGAATCAAAAACATTAAATTCTGAAGATTAGAGATTATTTAATAAGTGATGCCAGTTATATAAATCAATGATGTGACTACCTGGGAACAAGCCTTTCCAGCACTAATAGATGAAGGTCTATCACTCCATTCTAACCTAAGCAGAGATTGATCATAAATGCTTCCATGGAAAGATTTTTGATCAACAGGGGACAAATGAGAAAAGAAAAATAGCTCAGAGCAATCTAAATTATGTGAGGTATGCAAGTCCAGAGAGACTCATGAGTATGAGACTTCAGTCGTGCTCCCCCTCACTCATTTTCTTCATGTTCCTGGGATTTGTGATATATAGAAACAATATATATCCAATAAATAGATAATGTTATTTTAATGTGAATTATTGGTCAACAACTCAGGAACTGCCTGTTTTTTTTTTTTTTTTCCTTTAAAAATCCAGTTCTGACTGCCACTAATCAAAGTGTATATGCAGGGCAACTTAAATCTGTATTTCACGCCGGGCTTGGTGGCTCAGCCTGTAATCCTGCGCCTTTGGGAGGCTGAGGTGAGTGGATTGCCTGAGCCCGCGGGTTCGAGACTCACCTGGGCAACTTGGCGAGACTTCATCTCTACCATAAATCAAAAATTAGCCGGGTGTGGTA
>NW_007251210.1:262474-270771 GCF_000164805.1 Carlito syrichta | reverse complement strand
CTGTGGTGGCCAGGAGCGGCCACTGCACTCCAGTCTGGGCGACAGAGTGAGACTGCAACTGAAAAAAAAAAAAAATCTGTGCTTCAGGATTACACTTCTCAAGGTTGCCCACATAAATTCTCATTTATGTTAATTTTGCCCTTTAGGTCAACTTAGGCAACTTAGGGGAGAGCAAATGATGTTGAGGAAAGATGAATGGACCCTAAGAACAGGTGATAGTTTGTGACAAAGTTTGTCTGAGTATGGTCTTGACTTTCAGTCTTCTTTCCTGTGATATTAACTAATCTTCCCCAACTGATTAAACTTTCAGGAAGGAGGTTTTATGACAACTGAGTTTATATTGGAGGCTTTCTCTTTAGGCACATAAAGGGAACTCAGATAAACTCTTGCTCTGCATTTGCTGTTTTTCAAGTGTCTTTAGCTTGAAGTATCCAGTATAACAAAGTAGCATGTTTGGGTGATATTTTCTGAACTTCTTCATATACTTAGCATTTATCTACATTTCTCATTCCCAGTAGGCTACATCTCATGACAAAGACCTAGGAACAAAACAGCTATTAGAAGCATCAGGCACTTTTCCATAACCCCTGCCTGTTTCACATTTGTTAAAATCACAATGACCAGAGCAAGTCACATTGCCAACCTTAGAGACAAGAGGTGAGGTAGAACACCCTCCACAGAGTAGAAGAGTACTTTAGAGATCCAGGGCAAAGGGCATGGATACGGGGAAGAGTGAGTAACTAGGGCCATATTGCACTTTGTAGTGGTCAAGAGCAAAGTTTTCTCTGGCCTTCTAGTTTCACTAAAAATCATTGACATGAATCAGATTAGTAGGATAAAAGGCAAATAAATGTACTTAAAGTGTATACATAGGCACATTCAGCAAGAGGATGCAACCCCATAATGGGGTGCAAAAGTTTATATACTGTCTTAAAGTTACTGAAAGAATGAGGGCTTGGGTCCTGGTAAAATACATTATGGGAAGTGGGAGAAGAGAAATTCTGTTGAGGGGCAATGAAGAAAATACTAGGAATAATGAATGTATGGGGAACAGAGATTAACTGGTAAATAGTTCTCTTTGAAATTTGAATAAGGCTGAGAGACTGACATTATTATGTAGAATGATCTGTTCAGTTGTGGCTACATTCTTACTTTATGCAATAAATAATGGTCTTATTTTATGCAATAAATAATGAGCGTCCAGGCTTGGTGGCTCAAGCCTGTAATACCAGCACTTTGGGAGGTCAAGTCTAGAAGGATTGCCTGAGCTCAGGGGTTTGAGACCAAGCTGGGCAACTTGGTGAGACATTGTCTCTACAGTAAATCAATAACGGCGTGGTAACAGGTGCCTGTAGTTCTGAACGCTTGGAAGGCTGAGTCAGAAGGATCACCTGAGCCCAGCAGGTCAAGGCTGTTGTAGCTGTGAGCATGCCACTGCACTCCAGCCTGGACGACAGAGTGAGACTCTGATTCAAAAAAAAAAAAAAAAAGAGATGACAGAGAGGGGACGAAAAATTTGTTCTCCTTGGTGGGTCCAGATTTTTGGCAGATAAAGAAACTTCAGCTTACAACCTTATCCTATTTTATCTTTATATGTATCTTTATTTGGAGAGTCAGTGGTTGGGGTGGGGGAAAAGGTCAGAGGGACCTTGATGCTTTCTCAACATGTCAAAATGCCATACTATGGGGTATCAATTTCTGAGCCCCAAAACCTTGTAAAAATGCCAGTTTTTCAAATTTATACCTCTCTCCCTATGTACCTTCATGCTTCTTGGAGCCATTGTCACCCCTTCTTTTAAGAAGGCCACAGTATGAACATACAGCCTCAAAAATAGAATCAAGGTAGAACAAAAGGTACAAGCCAATTCTATTCAAGGTACCTATTAACTCAAGATGTTAATTTGCATTTCTGAGTCTTCTGGACAATAAATTATTTCTTAAGGCTTACAGTCTCAATCCTGGGTGTTTCTCAGGATCACTAGAAGGTCTTAAAAATACAGGTTCCCTGGTTTCACTATCCAGAAGTGTTAGTTCAGTTATGCTGTCTGTGAAGCCTGAAAACATATACAGTTGAAGGAAACCAGAATGTTTCACCCCAAAATATGACTGAACTAAAGGAGCAGTCTTGAAGTTTCTCGGACCTTCCCTCCTCTCTTGTCTTTCAATGCTTTTTCTCTCCCAAAGCACAGGATGAGGCTATTCTCTAAAGTTACCGTATCTACCTAGAAACCAAACACCCAAAGAGGAACACAATTGCTTTCCACTCACTCCTTGAAATTGCATTTTCTACTGCAGAAAAAAAGACAAAAGAATGTAACCACACCTGGATAGACTTTTTCACAAGATAATGCCTGTCTCTCTGGCTTATTTAAATTCCAAAGACAATCATTTACAAGTTAATTTCTGTCTTCTGGGTTCATTCTTTCTCTCTAATAGTCATTCACTCTTCCTCAAAAGAATTGTCTACATTTTTATCTACCAGTTCTCCTATGAAGAAGGGTACATAATCTTCTGCACCCCACTGGTTTATTGAATAATCATTCTCATGTGACTCCCCCATATTTATGCATATTAAAATAAACATTGTATGCCTTTTCTCCTATTAATCTGCCTTTTGTCAATTGATTTTCAATGAACCTTTAGGGGGTGAAGGAGAAGTTTTTCCATGGCCACTACAACCTCAATAAATTACCATAATGTATCTGTAAAAAGAGCAAAATGGAACTAGGACATTCTGAATCAGGAAAAAAAATGCATGTTCATGAGTCACATGTCTCTTGACAAGGATCTGCCTGACTTTAACATGGTCACTTGATGTGTTGGCCACCTGAATGTGGCATAGTAATAATAAAACATAATAAAGTGTTCATTCAGTATTCCTATGTGCCAGATACCTGATGTCATGCACACAACTAGACGTTGGAATCAAACAGGTGGTAAATGAATTTACCAAGACAATTATGAATTTATAAAGGCAGAGTTATTGAAGAGAGAATATGTTGTAAGAGGGGCCGACTGCTGTCTGCAAAGACACAGAGGGTAGAGGGAATTTTTATAATGCTGTGCTAGGGACTTTAGTGCAGTGCCAGGCCATGCTGGGGAGTTTAGTGTGGCTCCAGGCTGTGCTGGGAAGGTAGTAAGTTATCAGTTGTATGTACCAGTGTGAGCGATTAGTAAGACAACTGATTGGCTGTGATGTTCTGTTTCTTTAAGACAAGGTTGATTAAGAGCAATGGTTAACTGCTTTTCCCTTTACCGTGGTCAACTAAAGATTAGTTTATAACAATGATTTACAGTGATCAGCAAGCTTTTATAATTCTTGCTGTGGTTAGTAAGTTCCTTGTAAATTTCACCCTGAGGTCTCTTTCCTCAGTATAATTTACCCAATTGTTACTGGCCTATATGAGCCTCATATTTCTCCACAACTGACACATATTCTTTTTTTAAATTTCACAATTCCATATGAAACAGATCTACTATTACACAAATTTTGCAAACAATAAGTTTAATGTCAGTAAAAGGTTAAAAAAGAACAAAAATACTGAACTCACTGACTGAAAGACTCATACCCTTAACTATTTGAAAAAGTTTCTCTTATTTCTTTTTTTTTTTTTTTTTTTTGAGTTGGAGTCTCACTCTGTCACCCAGACTGGAGTGCAGTGGCCGCTTCCGGCCACCGCAGCCTCAACCTGCTGGGCTCTGGTGATCCTTCTGCCTCAGCCCTCCAAGTAGCTGGAACTACAGGCACGCGCTACCACACCCGGCTAATTTTTTATTTATTGTAGAGATGAGGTCTCACCAAGTTTTCCAGGTGGGTCTCGAACCCGCGGGCTCAGCAATCCACTCACCTCAGCCTCCCAAAGGCGCAGGATTACAGGCTGAGCCACCGAGCCTGGTTCTCTTATTTCTTAGTTGTAACTACCTCACACTCTGTCACCAGCCCCAACTTTTGAAATACTTCCTGGTGTACTTCCAGACAGGAACTGCAGATCTGGATAGAACCTTGATATTTAAACAGAAAAACAAATTTACTATAAGACTATTAAAGTTACAATAATTACTGTAAATATTAACATGATTTATATTATAACTTTTAATATGATAATAGCTATTTTTCAGCACCTATTTTATATCAAACTTTAAAATGTACTAATTCATTTCATTCTCACCACAATCATCTAAAATAGGCCATAATATTATCTCCCTTTACAGATTAATAAAACTTAGAGCGATAGTAGAACTTGCAAATTGTCCAAAACTAGTAACGAAGATTCAAATTCAGGCAGTCTAATGCCATAGCCCATGATCTGCACTATTACAGGCTACTGCCTCAAGATTCTGGGGTGTCTTTGAGATCCTGAGGATAAGAACATACCAGAAGTGCAGAAAAAATCTGGAACAAGAAGTAAGGATCTCATGAAGGTATTCTTACCTCTGTTCTGCACTTTTTCACTTTTTTCTCTGCAAACCAGCTTCCTCAGCTCTGAAGTCCACAAGAAGAAATACTGCCCCCAAATTCCCAATGTTGTGTGTTTAGTAGATGAAGTCCCTTGAGAGAGAATGACTTGACTTTCTCAGGCCCAAATTTGGATCCTACCTTAGTTCAGGTGCCTCCTGTGGTCCTACTGTAATAACATGGCACATGGACATTTATACAGCTACCCTGTGCATGAGGGGAAGGAAAATTCTTATAAAAAGAAAATTAAGCCAACAACCCAAAAGATGTGCACAGCAGAATGACTCTCACAAGTTATATAGCATTTGGGATTATTATTTTTTAAAAATTATTTTGTTAACTGCAGTTACTTTTAGGGCAATTTCATATATTTTTGAAATTATTACATTATTTAATACATTTGTGATACTTCAAATTCCTCCGTGCTCTCAAATTCCCAAGAATCTCCAAAACCAAAATTTGCCAAACTTGACCTAGATCCATTGTTTATCTTACTTACATGTATTAACTGCTTCAAATGTTTATGAGGCAAAAACAGGAAATACATACATTTCAAGAAATTAAAGGCTTATAATTTCATTTCATAAGACATACAAGTTTGTATGTGTTCATTTTTACCTTAGTAAATATCTGCACATTATAAAAATATAGCTAATGAAAACATAAAAAAAAAAGTCTCTAAGATGTCACAGTTCAGAAGTAAGCATTATTTATTTATTTTTTTATTTTATTTTTTTTAATTGTGAAGTTGTGGGGTACAGTTAAGGGTTAGGTATACAATTGCGTTTCATTCAGGCACCCTGTTGATATGGGGTGTTTCCCCGTTCCCAGACAGATATTTGCTACTGTTAATCCCATCTCCCTCCCCCCACCATAGTTTCCCAGTACGGCCAGTCATTTTCGTACAGTATTGCATTGGATGTTTAAGGTCCATTATATGAGTGAGAACATGTGATACTCGGATCTTTGTTTCTGTGAGAGGTCACTCAGTATTATAGACTCTAGTTCAAACCATAAGAACCTTAGAAAATGAAGGAAAAACCCTCATGGAAATCGGAACTGGCATCCAATTCCTGAACAAAACCCAAAACCCACAGCTCATAAGAGAGAAAATAGATAAGTGGGACCTTATTAAACTGACAAGTTTCTGCAAAGCCAAAGAAACCATCAAGAGAGCAGGGAGACAGCCTACAGACTGGGAAAAAGTATTTGCCAACTCCAGGTCCGACAAAGGCTTAACATTCTGGATCTACAAGGAACTCAAACGTGCTGAAAAGAAAAAAAACAAACAACCTCATTATAAAATGGGCAAAAGGTATGAGCAGACACTTCACAAAGGAAGACATCCGAGCAGCCAACAAACACATGAAGTAAGCATTATTAATATTTTACCAAATGTTCATTCAGGCATTTTACTAAAACTTGCGCTTTTTTTGTTTATAACATACAAGTTTTATTTAATTTTTTGGTAATTATCTAAACATTAAAATACATATTTTTCTTTGAAACAACTGAAAAATTATGGGCTCAAATTTTTTATTTAAACAGAAAAAATAAAGAAATATTGTTACATTTATTTTCATCTTTCTTCCCTTACATCACAGTTTTTGATGGAATTGTCTGGGATAATAGAACTAGATTAGTTTATTTTATAATTATATATCATGTCAAGCCGGGCTTGGTGACTCAGCCTGTAATTCTGCGCTTTGGGATGCTGAGGTGAGTGGGTTGCCTGAGCCCATGGGAAAACTTGGCAAGACCTCATCTCTACAATAAATCAAAAACTTGCCGGGCGTGGTAGAGTGTGCCTATAATTCCGGCTGCTTGAAAAGCTGAGGCGGAAGGATCGCTGGAGCCCAGAAGGTCGAGGCTGCTGCAGTGGCTGGGAGCGGCCACTGCATTCCAGTCTGGGCAACACAGTGAGACTCCAACTCAAAAAAAAAAAAAAAAAAATTATATATCATGTCTTTTAAAAATGGTTTGATGTTTATTAAGTTTCACATGTTAGCAATTATTTTAATATTGAGCATAAATATTACCAATCTCAATAGTAACCACAATTGCTTTTTTTTCATTTTTTTTATTTTAAAGATGTGGGGTACATTTCAGGGTTAGGTATACAAATCATCATTATGTGGGTACCCTTGTACCTCCCTTCCCTGGCAGTCTCTCTCAACTGCCAATCCTACCCACCCTCCCCTGGTAGTTTCCCACTACTGCCAATCCTTTTTTTATAGTATTATGATAATTGTTCAAGTTCTGCTTATGACTGAGAACATATGGTACTCTGTTCATTGTTTCTGTGATAGATCACTGAGTATGATAGACTCTAAATCCATCCAGGTTGCTGCGAAGTTCATGTGTTTATTCTTCTTTATGACTGCATAATATTCCATTGTGTATAGGTA
The DNA here is from genome assembly GCF_000164805.1 of Carlito syrichta. Taxonomy (NCBI): domain Eukaryota; kingdom Metazoa; phylum Chordata; class Mammalia; order Primates; family Tarsiidae; genus Carlito; species Carlito syrichta. The sequence continues at coordinate 263,907 of NW_007251210.1, read as the reverse complement.
CCACATTTTTTTATCCAGTCCAACTTTGATGGGCAGCATGGTTGGTTCCATGTTTTTGCTATTGTGAATAGAGTTGCAACACACATGCGTGTACAGGTATCTTTTTTGTAGAATGATTTGAGTTCCTCTGGATATAGTCCCAATAGGGGGATTGCTGGGTCATATGGAAGGTCAATTTCTAGTTTTTTCAGAAATCACCACACTGTTTTCCAAAGAGGTTACACTAGTTTGCATTCCCACTAGCAGTGTAGAAGCCTTCCTTTTTCTCCGCATCCTCACCAGCATCTGTTGTTTGTTTTACTAATGATGGCTATTCTTACTGGGGTTAGGTGGTATCTCAATGTGATTTTGATTTGCATTTCTCTGATGATGAGTGAGGCTGAGCACCTTTTCATGGGTCTGTTGGCTGCCTGTATATCTTCTTTTGAGAAGTGTTTATTCATGTCTTTTGCTCACTTTTACAAGAACAGGCATATAGATCAATGGAACAGGATAGAGATTCTGGAAGCAAAGCCTTGATTTCTCAACCAACTCATCTCTTACAAAGCCTCCAACAACTACCACTGGGGAAAGAAGAATCTATTCAGAAACTGGTTCTGGGAAAACTGGCTGATCACATGCAGAAGACTGAAACAGGACCCCTACCTATCACCATACACAAAAATTAACTCTAAATGGATCAAAGACCTAAATGTAAAACCTCAAACTATAAGGATCTTAGAAAATGCAGGAGACACCCTTATGGAAATTGGAACTGGCAGCCAATTCCTGATCAAAACCCTAAGTAACCATACTATAAGAAATAAGATAGATAAGTGAGACCTCGTCAAAGTGATGAGCTTTTGCAAAGCAAAAGAAACCATCAAGAGAGCAGAGAGACAGCCCACAGAATGGGAAAAAATCTTTGCCAACTGTATATCTGACAAAGGCCTAACATCTAGGATCTATAAGGAACTCAAATGGGTTGTAAAGAAAAAAACTATCAGTTCCACAATTGCTTTTAAATCACGTTTTCTCTATTGGAATTATTAATTGTTATTCACTTTTTCATTTGTCAGAGTTTATCCTTTCCCTGAAAACATTAGTCAGAGTTCTTTGTACATTGTACACTTTTTAAGTTATTTCATGGGTATGAATGGTCTTTTGTTCCATGAATGATAATTTACATAGGTGTTCACAATTTTGTTGATGATATTTAGTGTCTTGTGACAATTAGTATTACAGAAGAAATGTCACTTTTGACTTTTAAAAATAATTTTATCATAGGTAACTTATTTTCCCCTGCTTGGATGATTTTTAAAATTTTTAAAGCAAAAACTTATTTCATTACCTTCTTTTACTAAGAGGTAATGTAATGCCACTCTGTTCTAATCTCTGCTTTTTTTTTTTGAGTTGGAGTCTCACTCTGTCGCCCAGACTGGAGTGCAGTGGCC
>NW_007251210.1:249918-262454 GCF_000164805.1 Carlito syrichta | reverse complement strand
TTTTTTTGAATTTATTGTAGAGATGAGGTCTTGCTGCCCAGGCAGGTCTCGAACCCACAGGCTCAGGCAATCCACTCACCTCAGCCTCCCAAAGGCGCAGGATTACAGGCTGAGCCACCGAGCTCGGCTTCTGCTTTTTTTTAAAGTTAGGGTCTCACTCTGTCACAATGGCACAATCATGGCTCACCATAGTCTTGACCTCCTGGGCTCAAGTGATCCTTTCACCTCAGTCTCCTGTGTAGCTGGGACTACAGGCATGTGTCACCATGCTTAGCTAATTTTTTGGCTTTTTGTAGAGCTGGAGTCTTACTATGTTGCCCAGGCTGGTCTTAAACTCCTGGGCTCAAGAAATCCTCCCTCTTTAGCTTCCCAAAGTGCTGGAATTACAGGTGTGAGCCACCACAGCCAGCATACTCTTGCTATTAGTTTTTAATTAATGCTTATATCAGTCAGCATCCCAGTAACATTAAAAATGATGGACTTCTCAGTCTGTAATCCCAGCACTTCGGGAGGCTGAGGCGAGTGGATTGCCCGAGCCCACCGGCTCGAGACCCACCCGCGCAACTTGGCGAGGCCTCGTCTCTACAATAAATCAAAAACTAGCCAGGCGTGGTAGCGCGCGCTTGTAGTTCCGGTTACTTGGAAGGTGACATGGAAGGATAGCCGGAGCCCGGCAGGTCGAGGCTGCGGTGACCTGGAGCGGCCACTGCACTCCAGTCTGGGCGACAGAGTGAGACGCCAACTCAAAAAAAAAAAAAAAAAAAGATGGAATTCTCAAATAGGGTAACTGAATAAAGTTTAATGAGTTACAATAGTATGGAAAGAGTTAAAAGGACCCAAAGTGATGATGAAGCACATTGAACAAAATAGCTGGGAATCCATTACCATCTTTGGGTCTGAAAGGGTAAAAGAGGAGTGGTTTCTAGGACTTAGAAAGGCTGCTGGCTGCACCAGTGCCATTGTGTCTTGGAGGGTGCTACCTGCAGGAGCTGTGACCTTCCCATGAAGAACATGACCACTGTTAACCATGGCCAGGTGAAGAATTCTGGGCCTTGCTCTTCTCCCACACGTCCATCTCCTGCGAGTGTTTCTTATACACCGAAACCTACACTGAGTTCCTTGAAGCCATCTATACAGGTCAGCCTCATACGTCAAAGAGCAGGCTGGGAAAGGTGCTGAGTGAATCTGAAGGAGAAAACAGAATAATTGCCTGAAAATCCTATTACATTTGACTTGCATCATCTGATTTTGTGGAAAATATCAAACGTACACTTACATTTTAATCCATAAGCTTTACTTCTTCATCCCTTCATTCTTTTTCTAATTGTTCTAAGAGAAGTTAATTTTTGTTTGCATTTTTCACACTACATTTTACTGCTTCCAATGTATGTTTAAATTTAGTAATCCTAGTTTTTTTCTGAATGCAATCTTTCATAATGTTATATGATATTCTTTCAATGGGTACAGAATTCCAACAAATCTTATTGAAAATACAAACTAGACTTTTTTTAGCTGTTAACTTTTCTTTGTATAAAGCAGTTTTACATATATACACTTATTCTGAATCCCCAAATGGCCCTTTTTTTGTTCAGATGTTCAGAGTATTTTTCAAAAGTCCAATGTTTTTTTATAGCCCAGCTTTATTGAGGGAATTCCAAGTTCTTCGAATATTGAAATGTGAGATGGATTCTGTGTCAGAATCCAAATTTTCTAAGCCCAGAAAACGGGAATGTGAAATATTCCTGTTTTCTGTAGCAATATTTTGTTAGAAGTTGAATTAAATTGCCCACATGAGTGGGGAAGTGAGCTATACAGAGAAAAGCCACACGACAGGAAAGTTAATTGATTTTCCAAATGGTTTCTTTTCAGTGGCTTCATATATGAGTCCTGATGGGTGCAGCCCAAATAGAGCTTTTCAGGATTTAGATTGGTTTCAAATAACCTCCCCCACATGGTAGCTCATTCACACTGGGAACACAGTGTTCATGTGTCAGGACAGAACTACATTTTCCCATGAAGATCTTCCTCCTTAGAAAGAAGCCTGGGAACTAGTATGACGGTTAATTTTATGTGTCAACTTGGCTGGGCCATGATGCTCAGATATTTGGTCAAACATTTTTCTGGATGTTTTTGTAAAGGTGTTTTGTGACGATGAACATTTAAAGCGGTAGACTATAAAGCAGATTATCCTCTATAATGTGGGTGGACCTCATCCAATCAGTTGAAGGCTTTAGTAGAACAAAGACTGACTTTTTCTAAGCAAGAAGGAATTCTGCCAGTAGACCACTTTTGGACTCAAATTGCAACTCTTCTCTGTAGCTCTAGCCAGCTGGCCTAACCTATCAGGCTTTGGATTTACCAAGTGCTATGATATGAATATTTGTGTCTCTCCCTCAAATTTATAAGTTGAAATCCTAACCCAAAATGTGACAGTATTAGGAGGCAGAGCCTTTGGAATGTAAATGACCTTATAAAGAGATCTGGGAGCTTTCTTGTCCCCTTTACCATGGAAGGTCACAGCTGGAAGACACAATCTATGAACAATGAAGAGTATCCACACCAGGCATTGAATTTTCTGATACCTTGATTGTGAAGCTTTCAGCCTCCAGAAATGTGAGAAATAAATTTCTGTTGTTTAGAAGCTACACAGTCTATGGTATTTTGTTATAGCAACATGAATGGAATAAGACACCAAGCTTCCACAATCATATATGCCAACTTTTTAAAAATAAATCTCTTCTTCCCACTCAATGTACAGACACACACACACACCACAAGCACACACACTTACATCTTTACTGTTGGTCCTGTTTCTCTGGAGAATTCTAATTAATACAACCAATAAGAAGGTAACTTAATGTTTAAAAAGCTGTTTCTTCTTTGAATTATTTTGTTTTAATTTGTATGGGTAGGTTGTGGGAGCCCAATTTTCTCCTGTCAGATTTACTCATATTAAGAATCCAGAGGGAGGGCCAAGATGGCCACCTGGAAACACTGGATGGCTGCCACTCTCAACAAAGGAGTCTGAAAAGAAGAGTGAGCCTATAACTTTGAGAGTATGCCAGAAAACTCAAGCTGAGGTTCATTAGACAGTCACCTGGAGATGCAGAGAGCAGACAGCTCCAGACCTCATCCAGCCCCAGAAGTGGGCCCTGAAAGGAGATCAGGAGAACTCTCTTGAAGAAGGAAGCAGTGAGTGAACAGGAAAGTTGTTATGCACCTTAAAGGAGCCTCTGCAGTCCTAGTCAAGGAAGAGAGAGCCTGGGTCTTCCCCCATGCACCTCCTCTCACACCAGCCAAGTGCAGAGAACTTCCCAGAATTGGAACTGAGGTATCAGCTGAAACCACGTGGGGCCCAGGGGACTCTAGTTCTTGGTGAGCCTTGGTGCCAGCAGCTGCCAGTGCCCCCACCCCCACAGAGAGGCTCCATGGGGCACACACTGCAGGGACAGTCTGCACCTCATGGCCGCTTACCCCTCCTTCTCTCTCCAGCCCCAACATGGGCGACATGCCCACTTTGGGGACATTTCTCCAGTAGTGGCAGCAGGCATGCCAGATCAGAGCTGCAAATAGGGCTTGCCCTCAGGAGGCTGTGGGTCACTGTGATGACCCACCCCACAAGAAGCAGGGCAAGAACTAGGAGGCCAGTGCACTTTTTCTTTCTTTCTTTCTTTCTTTCTTTTTTTTTTTTTTTGAGTTGGAGTCTCACTCTGTTGCCCAGACTGGAGTGCAGTGGCCGCTCCCGGCCACCGCAGCCTCGCCTGCTGGACTCCAGCGATCCTTCCGCCTCAGCCTTCCGAGTAGCCGGAATTACAGGCATGCGCTACCACTCCCGGCTGATTTTTTGATTTATTGTAGAGATGAGGTCTCGCTGCCCAGGTGGGTCTCGAACCCACCTCAGGCAATCCACTCACCTCAGCCTCCCGAAGGCACAGGATTACAGGCTGAGCCACCGAGCCCAGCTTTGCCAGTGCACTTTTGTGCAGCACAGTGGCATCAGTCTTGCCCAACTGCAGGACTGAGGGAGAAACACCGGGCCCCTGGCAGCAAGGTAGTGGCATCTCTTCTACCCTGTGTAGGAGAAGCAGACTCACTTAGACAGGAGGAAACCACTTCACATGTTCCATAACACCTGTGCCAGAGTAGAGCCACAGGGCCCCTCCTGGTTGCTGGTCAATTCAGCTGATGAGACACATGGACTGGGGAGAAGGACACTGGAGCTCTTGGCTAGTCAGGGATCGGCTCTTGTGCTGAGGGAGGAGAAGGCCCCCATCTGGAGGAAAGGACTTGACCTGCCCCTGCCAGATTACTCCAGTTAAGCAGTGCCAGACAGTTTCCCCCCAGCTCACTACCCTTTCTGCCTCCTTGACCCCTTCCACAGGCAGACAGAGGAGGGAGGTCAAATAAGAAAGCAGCACAAACTGTCAACCCAGTAATAGCAACTTTATCAAATAAAAAAAGCAAAAAAATATGAAGAGAAGAGAGTGCCTTCACAGATGAGGAAGAACCAGTGAAAAAACACCAGCAATCTCCAAAGCCACAGTGATTCAACACCCACAAATGGGGCTTCTCAGTTCCTAAGTAGTGGAACCCATCCATAATGACCTGTCCCTGTTGACAGACATACAGTTCAGATTATGGATGACAAAGAGACGCAACAATATCAGGGAGAAAGTGGACACACATATCAACCAGGCTATGAAAACAGTACAGGAAGTGAAGACTGACCTGGCCATTCTAGAAAAGAACCAAACTGTGCTTATGGAAATGAAGTCTCTCCTGGAATTTCAAAACACAATAGCAAGCCTTAACAGCAGAATTGACCAGGCAGAGGAAAAAATCTCAGAGCTTGGAGACTGAATTACTGAATTAGCCCAGTCTGACAAAAATAAGGATAGAAGAATTAGGAAAATGAGCAAAGCCTGTGAGAGGTCTGGGATTATGTAATGAGATCAAATCTGGCTGACTAGCATTCCTGAGAGAGAAGGGGAAACTGAGAACACCTTGGAACAAGTCTTGCAAGATCATCTAAGAAAACTTTTCCTATATCACTGGAGAGGTGGCTGTGCAGATACAAGAAATTCAGAGAACTCCTGTGAGGTATTAGATGAGAAGACCATCTCCAAATCAGATAATAATCAGACTTGCCAAGGTGAACAAGGTGAAGGGAAAAACCCTAAAGGCAGCTAGAGAAAAAAAGGACAGAACATTTATCAAGGGGCAGACCTATCAGAATTGCAGCAGACTTCTCAGCAGAAACTTCACAAGCCAAAAGAGATTAAGGACCCACCTTTAACATTCTTAAGGAAAAGAAATTCCAGTCAAGAATTTCTTACCCCACTGAGCTAAGTTTCATTAATGAAGGGAAATTAAAATCCTTCCCAGTCATGCAAACCCTAAAAGAATATGCTACCTCCAGACCAGCCCTTCAGGAGATGCTTAAGAAAGTTCTAAGCACAGAAACAACAGACTGGTTCCACCAACCACAAAAAGCAAAGGTAAGCACAACCACAAAGCCTAGAATGTAAAACAGCTTCTTTATAACAATGTAACAGGAAAACACTCCCACATGTCAATAATTAACCTAAACATGAACAGACTAAACACACCACTCAAAAGGCATAGGGTGGCAAATTGAATAAAGAAGCATTGTCTATCCTTCTACTGCCTTCAGAAAACCCATCTCACTGCAAATGACACCCACAGGCTCGAGGTAAAGCTTTGGAGAAAGATCTTCCAGGAAAATGAAAAATAAAAAAGAATAGGAGTAGCTATTCTTACATCTGCTAAAACAGACTTTAAACCAACAAAAAATATATAAAAAAGGATGGTGAATGTTGCTACACAATGATATAGAACTCAATTTCCCAGCAAGAAATATCATCTTTGTTTTGTTTTGTTTTGTTTTGCTTTTTGAATTGGTGTCTCACTCTGTTGCCCAGGCTGGAGAACAGTGACACAATCACAGCTCACCACAGCCTCGACCTCCTGGGCTCAGGCAATTCTTCTGCTTCAGCCTCCTGAATAGCTGGGAATATAGGCATATATCACCATGCCTGGCTATTTTTAAAAAATTTTTTGTAGAGACAAGGTCTCACCATGTTCCCCAAGCTGGTCCTGAATTTCTGTGCCCAAACAATCCTCTCACCTCAGCCTCAGCCTCAGTGCTGGGATTACAAACATGAGCCACCCACACCCAGACTGAAATATCCATCTCAAATGTATACACACCCAACACAGAAGCACCCAGATTTATAAAACAATTGCTAATTAGTCTAAGGGAGTATATTGACAATCATATAGTAATAGTCAGAGACTTCAATACCCCACTAACAGCTTTAAACAGATCATTGAGGCAGAAAACTAACCAAGAAATTCAGAACCTTATCTCTACGTTGGACCAATTAGATTTAGTAGACATCTACAGAACACATCACTTAATAGCCACAGAATATACATTCTTCTCATCAGTACATGGAACATTCTCTAAGATTGATAACATACTCAGCCATAAATCAAGCATGAACAAATTTCAAAAGGTTGAAATCACTCCAAGCTTCTTCTCAGACCACAGCAGAATAAAAATAAATATTACCACCATCAGAAACCTCCCCAAACACACAAATACATGGAAATTAGATAACATGCTTCCGAATGACTTTTATGTTAACAAAGAAATCAATACAGAAATAAAAAGGTTCCTAGAAACAAATGAAAATAAAGATACAACATACCAAAACCTCTGGGATACCATGAAAATTATGGTGAGAGGGAAGTTTATAGAACTGTATGCACACATCAAAAAAATAGAGAGCTCTCAAGTAAATAGTCTCACATCACTCCTAAGGGAACAGGAAAGACAAGAACAATTCAATTCCCAAACAGTAGAAGAATGGAAATTATCAAAATAAAATCAAAGCTAAATTAAATAGAGACAAAAAAATCATATCAAGGATCAGTGAGTCAAAAAGCTGGTTTTTTGAAAGAATAAATAAGATTGACAGACCCTTGATCAAATTAACAACAAAAAAGAAAAAAATTGAATAAACATAATCAGAAATGAAAAGGGCAATGTTACAATCAAACCTGAAGACTTTTGCCACAACCACTTTTTCCTGGAAGCCTTTCTTTATTTTTTTTTTTTCAGCCCTTCCTTCTCAGAGGTAGAGATTTTCCTGGTTCTATGCAGTAACAGGAACTCCTTTCTTCCTTTTCTTGTCAACCAATCTTGTTGAAAGGTGTGATAGTTATCACTTCTTTCAATTCAAGTCAATTTGCACACTGCATTTTTTGCCTGTTACTAATAATATCTATCCATATTTCCTAATTGTTATCCAGATTATACCCTATTTTTTATATACTCTTGGTCACACTAGTGGGATTTGTTGAGGAGAAAGATTGTTTTCATTTAGATTTTTAAAATGTCAAACTGAGAGAAGGATTTAGGTACAAACAGTTTATTTGGGAAATGATCCAAGAAAATTAGTAAAGAAGAAAATTAGTAAAGAAGTGAATTAGTAAAGAACTGAGTCATAGAATAAAGGAAGGTCAATAAGTGTGCTGCATTAAGTTTCTATTGCTGCTATCAACACATTTCCATAAATGTGAAGGCTTAAAACAACACAAATTTATTTTCTTATAGGTCTGGATGTCAAAAGTCTGAAATGAGTCACACTGGGCTAAAATCACAGTGTTGGCAAGACTTTATTCCTAGAAGTTCTATGAAAGAATCCATTTTCTTGCTTTTTCCAGCTTCTAGAGGCTGCCCTATTCCTTGACTGAAGGGCCCCTTCCATCTTTGAAACCAGCAATGACTGGTTGATTCTTTTTTACATCAGATCACTCTGACACTGACTCTTCTTCTACCTCCCACTTTCACTTTAAGGACTTGTGATAACATTGGGCCCACCCAGATAATCCAGGATAATCTCCCTATTTTAAGGTCACCTGATTAGCAATCTTAACTCCATCTGCAACCTTAATTCCCCTTTGCCATGTGGTATAACATATCATAGATTCCAGAAATTAGAATATTTTTCTGGACTCATTATTTTGCCAACCACAGGTATGTTAATGATTGAGTTACAGCAAAGAACAATTAATGCAATTGGTGTAGAATATACTTGTGGCCCAATATGACCAGAAACAAGAATGAATTCTGTGAAATGTGTTAAACCATCAACCTGACACATTATAAAGCTATCACAGTCCATTCTTGATGACTTTGAACTCAAATACATTGCCTTGAACCACACTTAATCTCTAGATAAAGACAATAACAGAGATGATAAAACAATCTACATAAAACTGAAAACACACTAATCCTTTTTACAGAAGAGGGTGAAAAGTTTCTTTTGTGTATTTGAGGGATGTTCATTCTTCTTGTTGATTCATACTCCCTGCTTTGTATTTGTAACAAATATCATAGAAAGCTAACAATCATTAACAAGTCTGATGTTAGATCATAAGGGAATGGTAGAAGGAAAAATCAAAATATTAAATTATGTATATAATTAAATAAAAATACAAAAATAAGGAAGAAATACTAATAACCATTATAGTCCTTGTTTATGCCATAGTCTTGTGGGTGCAAGGTGATATTTAAAACTTTCTTCCACTACCCACCCAATATTCCCTTTGCCCTCAGCCAACGCTTCACTTTTCTTCTCTTCTCTTCTCTTCTCTTCCCTTCTCTTCTCTTCTTTCTCTCTCTCTCTCTCTCTCTCTCTCTCTCTCTCTCTCTCTCTCTCTGGTTCTTTACTTTGTGAGGTGACTTAAAACTTTATTCCTGAAGGGTCTGGGCTATTAGAGGCCCTATCTGAATTGACTTGTAATTTTCCCCTAACTTTAATCACAGGACATAGGAGTGTTAAGAAGCACCATAAAGGCATAAAGGATCTCCTATATTTCAGACATTCTCTATCTTGCCCCTATTATGTAGTAGAAGCAATCTAATTTTCCCTTGGTAATCAAGGTTAATCACCCTAACCAGATAATACCTCCCTTCTCTGCCTATTCATACAGTGGTACAAGGTATACAGAGCAGGTAGATAGTAGTCTCAACTTGCAGTTCTGAGGAATTATTGCTGAATCCTCTGGTAGAAGCATTCCTATCTTTGGAACTAAAGCCTCTAGACCAGAAAAGCCTTAAGTCACAGGAATGGAATGCAAAAAATTTTACTAGTGTTTCATTAAGGATAACAGTGAGAGGAACCATTTCCATTTCTATGCCTTGATTTCTCGATTTATGAAAACTGGCTAGGGGATAAATAGCGTTATGTATTGGATCCTGATTTAGACCATACAAAATCTCCTGGAAAACTTTGTCCCAGTCATGCAAAATATTTCCACCTAGCAATAAGATCTAACCAGATTTTCAGAAGGCCATTCCATCAATATATTAAGCCAGATGCTTCAGGATCATGGAGAACATGGTGAGACCAGAGAATTCCATGAACATGAACCCATTGTTGCACTTCTTTGACTGGGAAGTACTATATGTCCCTTGATCAGATGCAATGCTGTGTGCAATACTATGATGGTGGATAAATCATTCTGTAAGTTCATGGATGGTAGTTTTACTAGAAGCATTTTGTGCAGGAAAGGCAAATTCCTATTCAGAGTGTCTATTCCAGTAAGAACAAAACACTGCCCCATATGAAAGCTGTTTTATGTAACCAACCTGTACCAGGTAGCTAGCTTATTACCCTGGGGAATAATTCCATATCAGGGATTCAGTGTTGATGTATACTGTTGGTGGTTTAATACTCAATAATGGCTGTGGCCAGGTCAGCCTTGTTGAGTGGTAGTCCATGTTGCCAAGCACACATATAACCTCCATCCCCAACATCATGACCACTTTGTTTATAAGTCCTTTGGGCAATGACAGGAGTGGCTGAGGAAAGAAGCTAAACATTTATTTTTAATGTGTAAAAATGTTAGCTTATTATTTTTTGTCAAGATTATTTTTTTGGCTTCCAAAGATAAGTCAGTAGTGTATGTTAAACCTTTGTATCATTTAGAAATTGCATGTGGTTGCTCATAACAAAACTAGAAGTTTATTTTTCTCTTTTATAAAAGAAATCTAAAAATAATCAATGCAGTACTGACAGAGAGAATTTATAGTAATCAAGGAAGTAGTGTCCGTTTCTCTTCTGCTATAAAATTCTTAGCTAGTGACTTTTCTTCTGAAGATTGCCTCATGATCCAAGATGGCTACTAAAGCTCCAGTAATTTCATCAAATTCAAGGTTAGAAAGCAAGAAGAAGTGGAAAATGCAAAAGAAGTATTCATCAGCTGTCTATTTCCCTTTGTAGAAGCATTTCAAAATATCCTTTCCAACAACTCCACCTATATCTCGTTGGGTAGGTTGATGGGTTCAGAAATTGGTATCCCCAAATATGGCACTTTGACATGCTGAACTGAAGAAGCCTCTCAGACTTTCCTCCCACACTCAACTCTCAGTCGTCTGTCTCTCTCAAAGCACAGGATGAAGTTTTCCTCTGAAGTTCCCTTTTCAGCCTAAGTTATGAACGTACCAAAGAAGAAAAAAAAATACCTCTGGTCTCTTTTGAGTTTTCCTTAATGAAATTCATATCACAAAAAGAAAGACTGAAGTCTGTCAACACACTTGAATAGACTTGTCACAAACTATTGTCTGCTCTGTGGACCCAACGGGCTTTGTCCTAGGCTACTGTATGTTTTTCAAGCCCATTGAATTCCCCTAAAAACTATTTACTACCCTTTAAAATCATCCACACTTTCTGATCTCCCTCCCTCCTAAGAAGAAGAGTATATAAGCATATACCACACTGTGTGGTGTGGTAATTGCTCTGATCTTTCCCTCCATGCACGCTACCAAATTTGAATGCCTTTTCTCCTATGAATCTGCCTTTTGCCAGTTGTTTTTTTAGTAAAACTTAAAAAGAAGAAGTGGAGTTTTTGTTTTTTTTTTTTTTTGACTCCTACAGTTTTGGCACAGTAGGCAGGATACCAAAGCCTCTCTGCTCTTTTGGAAACCACAATCAAGAAAACTCAGGATGTGACAAGTGGGCAGAAGGGTAATACATTCTTATGAGCTAGACTCCCTGCCTCTCTGTAGAATCTGGTTGTGTGGATGGTAAAAAATCAGTTTATCTTTTTTACCTCTCTGAAATCTTGATTAGTGAGGGAAAAGTATCTGTGTGACTAGTCTGTACTATTTTGGTATAAATATTCATATTGTCTGATCTTTCTCCCAGAAATAGATTTTTCATTTGTCTTTGTCTTTTTATGTTGTTTTGTTACAAAGAAGGGTATCATAGGGTAGAATGCAAACCTAAACTCATTGTTCAAACGAGCCTTGCAGACTGGTTGGTTTTGCAATTCTGACTAGACTAGTGTCTATTTAGGCAAACTTTGCTATGGGTCTCCAAAATAAAAACCAAATGAGGTTTCCTTCTTGTCTTATATCCTTAAGAGCTTGCTTTGTGACCAAGAGGAGCACTCTCTCTTAGTCTTTGCCATCCAAGGGGCATGATTTTCAGGTCATGTCCAGTAGCCAGTCTAAAAATGACTAGGAACCCAAGACATGTAAGATTTTAAGCAGTACACTTTTTGTTCTAAAGGTACTTCATTGAAGTTTGTCTTAATGAAAAGTCCCAACCATAAGGAACAACCATTGTTGCCTGGTTAGTCCTGGGAATGTCCAATTCCAATATAGCCTACCTTGTGTCATGGATTAATGGAACTGGTGGTCCCCCACAAATTTGTGGTATACTAGAGTAATGATTCATACAAACACCTTTAACCATCTGCAAAAACAAATGTCTTTCACTGTCTCAGCCTATTCCTGAACATGAAGTTTTTTGGATCACTAGAACTACATCTTTGTATGTCCTTTCCATAAACACCTTTTGCATATGTGGTAAAAACATACTCTAAACCTGGAAAATTACCTCCTGGGTTTTCTGTGAAAAGGCTTATTGAATTGAGCTCCTATTGAAATAATTATACCATTGGAAATTGATACTGTCAATGATCCTTTGCATTATAAAGACTCTTGAATTTTAAAAAGTATTTTAGAGATTTCTCATTTTAAACAACTGATTTACTTGTATTTATGAGAAGATCAGATATTTAAAAGACACATACTAGTGTTATAGCTAGCATTAGAAATTCTTTTGACGAAATTAAAGAGCAAGAATCTGACCTAAAATAAAATTAAAATCCTTTGTCCACTCTGCCTGCTTTGGATCCATGCAGGATTTATAAAAAGATGCACTACATTCTGTAGTCTAGTGATTAGGATTCCATACTTTTATCATCATGGTCCAGGCTTGATTTTTGGTCAGGGAACTAATTCTGGCAGATCTAAGTCCCTTAACACAAAGACAAAGGCATTTCAGATAAAAACCCAACAAAGAAAGAGCACTACAGGCCAATATCTTCGATGAACATAGATGCTAAAATTCTCAACAAGAACCTAGCAAATCAGATTCAACAACACATCTCAAAAATCATCCATCATGACCAAGTAGGCTTCATCCCCAGGATGC
>NW_007251210.1:199725-249819 GCF_000164805.1 Carlito syrichta | reverse complement strand
TTTTGATAAAATCCAAGCAACCCTTCTTGATAAAAACCCTCAAACATCTAGGCATACATGGAACATACCTCAAAATAATAAAAGCCATCTATGAGAAACCCACAGCCAGCACACTCCTAAACAGACAGAAATCGGAACCATTTCCACTGAAAACTGGAACAAGACAAGGATGCCCACTCTCACCCCTCCTGTTCAACATAGTTTTGGAAGTCCTAGTTAGAGCAATCAGAGAAGAGAAGATGATCAGGGGTATCCAGATAGGAAAAGAGGAAGTCAAGTTATCTTTCTCTGCAGATAACATGATTGTATATCTTAAAACCCAAGAGAAGCTGCCAAAAACCTCCTGGCACTGATAAAGGACTTTGACAAAGTCTCAGGGTATAAAACAAATGTACAAAAGACAATCACATTTCTATACACCAATAATATACAAACAGAAACTAAAATAAAAGGCATAATTCCATTTACAATAGCCACAAAAAAATGAAATACCTTGGCATCTTCCTAACCAGAGACGTAAAAGACCTTTACAATGAAAATACAAAACACTGCTCAAAGAAATCAAAGATGACACAAACAAGTGGAAAAATATTCCATGCTCATGGATTGGGAGAACCAACATTGTTAAGATGTCCATTTTTCCTTAAGGAAATCTACAGATTTAATGCAATACCCATCAAATTACCAGCAACATACTTCTCAGACCTAGAAAAAATAATACAGGAATTCATATGGAAACATAAACAACCAAGAATAGCCTAAAAAATCCTCAGCAAAAAAAAAAAAAAAAAAAAAAAAAGCCGAAGGTATCACACTCCCAGACTTTAAACTATACTATAAAGCTACAACAATCAAAACAGCCTGGTATTGGTACAAGAACAGGCATATAGACCACTAATGGAATAGAATGAGATCCTAGAAGCAAAACCTCAATTTCTCAACCAACTGATCTTCAACAAAGCCTCCACCACCCACTACTGGGGAGAGGAGAACCTATTCAGTAAATGGTGCTGGTAAAACTGGCTGACCACATGTAGAAGATTGAAACAGGACCCCTACCTATCCCCATACACAAAAATCAACTCTAAATGAGTCAAAGACCTAAACACTAAACCACAAACTATAAGAACCTTAGAAAATGCAGGACACACTCTTATGGAAGTTGGAACTGGCAACCGATTCCTGATCAAAACCCGAAGTGCCCAGGCCATAAGACATAAGATAGACAAGTGGGTCCTCATTAAACTGACAAGCTTCTGCAAAGTCACAGAAACCATCAAGAGAGCAGGGAGACAGCCCACAGACTGGGAAAAATATTTGCCAACTCCATGTCTGACAAAGGCCTAACATCAAGGATCTACAAGGAACTCAAACGTGCTGAAAAGAAAAAAAAAAAAACAGCTCCATTACAAAGTGGGCAAAGGGTATGAATAGACACTTCTCAAAAGAAGACGTACAAGCAGCCACCAGACACATGAAAAAATGTTCAACCTCACTAATCATCAAGGAGATGCAAATTAAAACTACACTGAGATACCAGTCAGAATGGCCATCATGAATAACTCTTAAAATAACAGATGCTGGAGAAGATGTGGCAAAAAGTGAACACTTCCACACTGTTGGTGGGAATGTAAACTAGTACAGCCTCAGTGGAAATTAGTGTGGTGATTCCTAAAACTCCTAAAAATTGACCTTCCATATGATCCCGCAATCCCCCTACTGGGAATATGCCCAGAAGAACTCAGGTCAGTCTATAAAAAAGATACCTGCACATGTAAGTTTATCGCAGCGTTGTTCACAATAGCAAGAACATGGAACCAACCGTGCTGCCCATAAAAAGAGGACTGGATTAAAAAAATGTGGTACATATACACGATGGGATACTACACAGCCATAAAGAAGAACAGAATCATGAACTTAGCAGCAACGTGGATGGAATTAGAGCTTATGATACTGAGTAATCTCTCATAGAAACAAAGAGATGAATATCACATGTTCTCACTCATAAGTGAACCTTGAACAACTAGCATATTACTGTAGAAAAGGGATTGAAAGTAGCGGGAAAGTGTGGGGAGGGAGGTGGGGGAGGATAGCTGGGATTAACGGTAGTCTATATCCCCCTGGGGAAGGGGGAGCACACCTCATCAGTAAGCGTACTTGCACAATGAACATTTGTTACCTAATCCTGAATTGTGCCCCATAGTTTCAAAATAAAAATTAAAAGAGAAAAAAAAAGAAAAAGGCATTTGTTAAAAAATGGGTTTAATATTTGTGTGACTCTTAAATGTTGGGGGTCCCCATTTGTAATTGATATTTTTCCCTTCCATGAACAGCTTTTGATTTCCTGTCTTCTTCCATTTATGGGGGCCACATGGGACTTTTGCATTTTGTGTGTACATGGTCAGCTGAGAAGCTGAGACCCTAGAGAAAATGGCTGAACATTGCAACTAGCAAAACTTCTCATCTTTGATTTGTATTTGGAATGGTTCTGGAACATCTTTTTGAAGGTGCCTTGTGCTTCCTTGATTAAGTCATACCTGGTGAAGGCTTATTGGTTTTGGTGAGTCACTTGGAAAAGTACCTCTGGGTTAAAAGAAAGAAAAAAGAAAAACAGCTCAAAAGTCAGGAATATTGACTGTTTGTTCTAGCTAAAATCTGATAATAAAAGATTTGAAAAGATTTTCTTTAAGAGCTCTATAGTCAGAAGTCAACTTAATTAAAAGTTGACATTCAGGTTACATTTACATTTCTTTTTCTTCTTAAAAAAAGCCTCTTTTTTTTTTGGCTCCTGTTTCTGGGAAGTTTTTTCAGTTGACCGAAACCTCTTTTTAATTATGTGTTTGGTCTCTCTGTTTGCTTTCTTTCTTGCCAGGATGAGTTTTGCTGAGAAAAATGTAAAACTTCATTGGCCTTTTGGAAAGCTTAAAATCTCCTCAAGATTGGCACAGCTAAGACTTACTTGCTCTTCCATGTACTTCTATTCCTCCTTTTTGCAGCCTTTGATAACACATGAAGAGATTTAGGAAGAACTTCTAGTGACTCTGAGATCCCTGGAGAAAAACAAAGAAAGACACCACCAACTTCCTTTTGGGGTCTCTTGTGTTTCTTATTGAGCCCCAGGAGTCATGAGCAAGTTCCTCCTAGGTCCAAAGCTCATTTTTGTTGTGCATTCTGTTACCCGGTCTCTTTGGGTTTTGAGAGTTACTTTGTAACATGACAGAACACTTGACCTTTGTGTATGTAATGGCTGTCTGGTCACTGGCCAGGGCTACTGTTTTTGAGGTAGCTGACAGTGGTTGCAGTAAATGGTTATAACTGTAGTGGACTATCTGTTTCTTTGCACAGTTAGATAAGAAAAGTGCAGTTTGAACAGTTGGAGGCAGAAGAAACACTCACCACCAAGGGATAAGACACCCATGAGAGATGGGCTGGTCATGGAGAGAGCTGATTGGCCTATAGGTACACCAGCTTTGGGGGAATGGCCTTGTAGCAAGATGTACTGTGGAAGTGTTACGTGGCCTGGCCCATGGCGTTTTCCTCTGTTGGGGGACCCAAGATTCAGTCTAAAAATAGGATCCTTTATTCTAGGGATCTCTATGCTCTGCCTTCCAGCTGCAGCTGTTTTTCTCATACTTGAATATAAGGCCCTGAAAACTGCAAATGCTTTCTCAGCCTTACTCATCAATGGACACTGTCCTAAGCTCAGTGGTCCAGTTAAAATAAAAATAAAAATAAATGAGAAGCACCTACATAAATGACATTGTTATCCTTATCAAATCCTGTGGTAAATTTGTATAATTTTGTGTTACCTTGGCATCTATTTTTAACCTTCCTTTAACTAATACACCCAAACTCATTTTTAAAAATCATGCTTCTGCACTTTGAAATGTAAATCTGCTACAACGAAAACTACAAAACACTGCTCAAAGAAATCAAAGATGCCACAAGCAAATGGAAAAACATTCCATGCTCATGGATTGGAAAACTCAACATTGTTAAGATGTCCATCCTGCCCAAAGCAATCTACAGATTTAACGCAATACCCATTACATTACCAGCATTAGTCTTCTCGGACCTGGAAATGACAATACAGAAATTCATATGGAAACATTAAACGACCACAAATAGCCAAAACCATCCTCAGCAAAATAAACAAAGTGGGAGGTATCACACGCCCAGACCTTAAACTTCATTATACAATAATCAAAACAACCTGGTATTGGTACAAGAACGGGCAAATAGACCAGTGGAACAGGATAGAGATTCAAAGCCAAACCTCAATTTCTTAACCAATTCGTCTTTGACAAAGCCTCCACTAACAACCACTGGAGAGAGGAGAACCTATTCAGAGATTGGTGCTGGGAAAACTGGCTGACCACATGCAGACAATTAAAACAAGATCCCTACCTATCACCATACACAACAGTCAACTCTAAACAGATCAAAGACCTAAACATAAAACCTCATTCTATAAGAACCTTAGAAAATGCAGGAGATACCCTTATGGAAATTGGAACCGGCAACCGATTCCTGATCAAAACCACAAATGCCCATGCCATAAGAGCTAAGAGAGACAAGTGGGACCTCATCAAACTGAAAAGCTTCTGCAAAGCAAAAGAAGCCATCAAGAGAGCAGAGAGGCAGCCCATAGAATGGGAGAAAATATTTCCCAACTGTATATATGACAAAGGCCTAACATCCAGGATCTATAAGGAACTCAAATGTGCTGAAAAGAAAGAAACAAACAACTCCATTAAAAAGTGGGCAAAAAATATGAATAGACACTTCTCAAAAGAAGACATATGAGCAGACAACAGATACAGGAAAAAATGTTCAGCCTTACTAATCATCAAAGAAATGCAAATTTAAACCACAATGAGATACTACCTAACTTCAGTCAGGATGGCCATCATCAATAACTCCAAAAAACAACTGATGCTGGAGAGGATATGGGGAAAACAGAGCACTTCTACACTGTTGGTGGGAGTGTAAACTATTACAATCTCTGTGGAAAACAGTGTGGCAATTCTTAAAAGATCTAAAAATTGACTGTCCATACAACCCAGCAATCTGCCTTCTGGGAATATACCCAGAAGAACTCAAATCACTCTATGAAAAAGATACCTGTGCATGCATATTTACTACAGCATTATTTACAATAGCAAAACATGGAACCAACCATGCTGATCACTGAAAGTGGACTGGATTAAAAAATGTGGTACATATGCACAATGGAATATTATGCAGCCATAAAAGACAAAATTGTGAACTTCACAGCAACTTGGATGGATTTAGAGTCTGCAGTACTCAGTGATCTAGCACAGAAACAAAGAACTGAGTACCACATGTTCTCACTCATAAGTGGACTCTGAGCAATTGTTGTAATACTCTAAGAAAGAGATTGGCAGTAGCGAGAAACTGCCGGGGTGGGGGGCACACTTCATTAATAAGGGTACCTGATCTCAAAACAGGTGAAGTGGGGACCAAAGTGAGGCCCAAACTTTACCTGTACAATGACCATTTGTATACCTAACCCTGGATTGTACTACGTGTCTTTAAAATTAAAAATTAAAAAAATTAAAAATAGTAAAATAAAGCTTGATAAGGGCTTTGACTGTATGGGACAAACTAACTTGATCCATTTATAGAAAAACTATTTGATCCACCTGTCCTTTTAAACTAGTGAGTTCTGCTTCCTCATGACTAAAATTGTAAAACCAAAGCTATTAGATCTTTATTTGCAACTCTTGGTATTTTTGTGTATACATTTGTATACATGCATTTTAATATACTGTCTATATGATATCAAATTGACTTATAAATAAATGAACGCTCAGAAATTAAATAACTAGCCCAAATGCTTTTCAAGTTCACATTACTTTAGTAATATTTGCTTATATATTTTATGGATATGTTATTGATATTCCAAATATGTGTTCCAAAATTGTATGAGATTTCTAAAAACCTGATTCATCTTGATATAAGATGTAAGTTGTTCTATTCTGATTTTTTTCCCTGAAAGCTTTTAAAAATTCCTGAAGTGTTATGTCTTCAAGAAAATGTATGGAGATGATCCTAGCAACTACTCTTGAATACTCGTTTCTGATAACTTTTGAGATCATACTATTGAATTAGTTAAAAACTTCCAAAACTCTATTTTAAAAAAACCAAACACTGATGGGTTCATGAAGATCGCTAACCCAACATCAAGCAGAACAAAAATTAATTACATGAGACTGAACTGATAGAGGACTGAAAAGATTTTTTATGACATTTTTGTTTGAAACATTAACGATTTTTTTAATGTTTTGCTTTCCAGAATCAAGAAAACTTTTTAAAGTTACTTTTAGCCTGCAACCATTATGTAAAGTATACTTTTGTGAACAAAATTGAAATACTTACCTTTCTTTCTACCTGATTTCTCCAGAATTCAGAAACTATTCATGAGTGTTCTTATTTTATGCACTGTAGAAATTTGCATAAATTAAAGAAGAATCTATTTTCTTTTGTAATAATACACAATTGGAGATACAGATTATTTTACCAAGACTTTGATATTTTCAAATGTGGCCAGACCACTTTAAAGGTTTAAGGTTGACTTGAAAAAAGACTGACCTGGTACCTTGTCTACATAGCTCTTTTACAAGGTTTGTGAACTTGTGGTAAGTAAAACGCTATCCCTTTTTGACAGACCTTGGAAACTCAAGTTATTTTGGAGATCTCGAGAAGAAAGGAATTTACTCAGTTTGTACAGGTATTATACTCACAGTCTGATGGAAAATCACTGGCTTGGCTTCCTTGTCTTGAGAGGCTTTTTGAAGTCTAATCTGAGATTTCTTATGAAAAAGTTCCACCTAAATCAACTTAAAAAGAGCCTATATGGCCAATCGCTATTCTCGCTGCACTTTATGCAAAGAATCAGGCTAAGTATATTACAACTAAAACTCATTTTGCAAACAAATTAGTCCTACAATGATTTATCTGTGGAAAAATGGGGTATTGGAGAGAAAAAATTTGTATTTTCAAAGAAAACTATAGCATGCCTATTATTAGATTCTAGTCCTGTCCATTGTTTTTGAGTTATTGTTATTTTTCTATAATTTGGACTGAATTCTGAATTCTTTTTTGTTTACAAGTTTCCAAAGTAATATTTCCAAGTTTTTTTTCTATTTTTCTGACTCGGACTCACTAAAATTAAAACTGTGTTTTCCCTGAGTCTCTACAAGATAAAGCTAGTCAACTTAGCTGTGAAGAAAAATCACTGCAACAGCTTATATTTGAACAAAACTTACACACAAACTACAATCTAGGAAACTCTTTCAGGTTGCCACTGGTCTTCTTAGTTGACTGCCCTCCAAACTCTAAACGGAATAGCTTATAGACTTCTTCAGATACTGACTTTTTTTCTGTTTCCATAGAAATATATCTTATTAAAGATCTGTTTGCCTACATAACTTACAGAGGCCTAGCAATATCATCTTCTAAAATGAGATTATTTAATTTTTTTTCATATTTAACTCATTTCTAAAATGAGAAGCAACTGTTTAGTTGGGCAGACCTGCCTATTCCCAGAAATGAGAGGCTGGTTTGATAGAATTCTTTGCCATTCTGCTACTGGCTTGCTTTTTTTTTCCTCCACAGCCACCAACTTACTTTTTAGTATGTAAAACTTCTAGGAAAGTTTCAGACTGGGAAATTTTGGAGCTCAGAAGCCAGTACCCCAAAGTATGGCACTTTGATAGGCTGAACTGAAGGAGAAGTCTCAAGCTCTCTCTGACCTCCTGCTACTCTTGTCTGTCAATCTTCTGTCTCTCTCAAAGTACTGGATGAAGTTGTTCTCTGATGTTCTCATATCTGCCTAAAGTATAGACCCACTAAAGAAGAAAAAAATTACTTCTGGTCCCTTCCCTGAGTTTTCATTGACTGAACTCATATCTCCAGAAGAAAGACTGAAGTTAGTCAGCATACCTTAACAGATTTGTCACAAACTATTGTCTGCCCTATGGGCCCAGCAGACTTTGTCCCAGGCCGTTGTATGGTCTTTAAGCCCATTTAATTCCCCTAAAAATCATTAACTACTCCACCTAAAATCATCCACACTTCCCCATCTGCTCTTCCCCAAGAAGAAGAGTATATAAGCATCTGTATCCAATTGTGAGGTGAGGTAACCAGTCTGTGATTTTTCCCTCTATGCACCTTAATACATTTGTATGCCATTTCTCCCATTAATATGTGTTTTGTCAGTTGGTTTTCAGCAAACTTTCAGAGGGTGAAGGAGAAGTTTTTCTTTGACCTCCAAAAGATTTTAGTTACCTGGCCAAATCTAGCAGCACAATAGGTTGGAAAATACAAATTTTTGACAAGGTCTATTATCTCCTCTCATAAAAGTGAGGATTTTCAACCAAAGAAGAAAGGCAGAGTGGATATTATACGGGCAACTAGCAATCTGACCCAGTATAGCCAGTTTATTTTCTATGTGCCATTCTCTATTTGAGATGATGTGTGCTTCTAAGAATATAAGCTTTCATTATTGTGACAAAACTGAAGTGGATGAAACTGTCTCTAGGTCATCCTTATCTGGTTACTCAATGGATACCTGAATTCAGTTACAAAACCTATAAGATTTTATTTATTGTGTTTTATGAAATGAAAAAAAAAAAGATGGCAAGTAATGAGAAATTTTTTTGTGTTGTTATTGTTTTGTCCCCCAAACAAACAAGATAAAGCTAACCCAGAATTGACACAAAAGTATCTAGTTTTCCTTTCCACAGTCTGCTCCCCTACAACCCCTGAGAAACTTACTCTGCAAAGAGAGAATAATGGAGACTAAATGCCAGCTGTGTCAATTGATAATTTGAAGTGATAAAATGAAAGGAGATCTGAATGTCACTCTGGCTCAGCTGATATATATAATAGGTTAAGTACCAAGCCCTTCCCTAGGCATCTGTTTCCAGACAGGCTGCTGTGAGGGGGTTTCAAAATTACTGGCTCTAAACAGGGACAGCGATCTGTCTTTCTTCGGAGCTTTGTTCACATTTTTCACCTCTATTCTCCATTTATTAATAAAGACAAGAAAGCTGTGACGGACTTGCTCTTTACAAATAATGATTCACTTTCTGTTGTTCCCTTTTTTGGGCCTGAGCAAATCAGCATAAGGCCTGTGTGGAAGGGGGGTAGTCACCAACTAAGTGTAATTTGAAGGTGATCACAGAACTCATCACTACTTAGGAGTATTTACCACAAGAAAATGATTCATTTGGGTGAATTAAAAGCTTTTTAAAATACCCCAGAGGAAAAAAAACTATTCTAACCTAGGCTATTAGTCATTTCTACCTGAATATGAATTAATTGCATCAGATACTTTCTGCCTAATATGTAAATGAACAAAGTTAGTATCAGGGCATAAGGGCTTTGAATGGAATGGTGAGATGAGCACTGAATAGGGAACAGGCAGGAAGAGAGACTTTTTATAGGAAAAGAGAGGGGTAGAAATGGTAGCATCAATTTGGATTTCTGGTTGTCGGCATAGAGGACATGGTATGTGCTTTAGGTAGCTAGAGGCAAGTGGTAGGGTCCTAAGTATTTGGAAAGAGATAAAGATGACTCTTAAAATAAAAGGAGGGGCGAGAGAGAGAAGTGAAATATGAAAAAAATTAAATTACATTGATTTGACACCATTCTCTTTCACCCCACATAGCATCTATCAACAAATCTTATAATCTCTATTTTAAAATATGCCCATAATTCAACCACTCTACCTTATTTCCGTCACTATTACCCTAGTCTCCTGGATTGTTGCAATTGCTTTTTCATTGGTCTCCCTATTTTTAACCATTCTTCCCTTAATGTCAATTTGCCACAAAGCAAAGAGAAAGATCGTTTAAAAACAAAACTCAAAATCATGCCACTCGGCTCAAAATCCTCCAGAAGTTTCTGTTGTCTCTCAGAAAAACAGAAACAAAAAAACGAATCATGATCTCTCTTGACCACCTCCCAACTCTCTCTCCCTGGTTCATTCTACACCGGGCACTCCTTGCTGGACCTCTAACATGCTAACAGCTCCATTTTTCTGTCTTTGCATTTATGATTCCCTCTGCCTAGAATGCTAGAGTTTCTCTGGTAGAAATCCTCATTCACTTACTTCCTTATTTGATTCAAATACCTGTTTATAGTTCACCTTTTTAGTGGACATTTCCTGAATACTTGATCCGAAAAGGTACTCCTCATTGTATAACACTCCCATCTTTTTACCCCTGACATGTTTTTCTCCTCATAGCATTTATCACAAATGCTATGCATACACACACACACTCACATAAGTATGTTTGTTGATTCACTGAAAGACTTGTTTCTTGAGAACAGATTGTCTGTTCTATTCTCTGCTATACAGAAAGCACCTAGATGATTATTTAAATTCCACATGGCACATAGGAGCAGCTCAATAAATGTTTTGGTTAAATAATTATATAAATTGTTTGTAGAATCTTAGAGAAAAGTTTGAGATATTCTTACTATAAATGAAGTAAATGTTCAGAATATTCTCCAACCTCTGAAAAGCTGAAGGCTTTTATTCTGACACAGGAGCTGATGCTGCTTTGCTGAATATCTGAGATAAATGTCTCTGTGGTACATTTAAGATGTTGACTATCAGCGATTACTTGAAAATACTTTCATCCAATTACCTAAATCTTTCCTAGAATACTTATCAAATGTGCTTGTTAACATTAAATTTATCTTTCTGTTAAACATTTTGCTTTGGCTGCAATCATTTTGAATATACAAAAGGTCATGCATTTGTGCCAGACAAATCCCTTTTTGATCTCATTAATGAAGAAAAACAATTTGCATTCATACATGACATACTTTTAATGTGTGGAGTTCTAAAGTTTCCTAGCTATTTAATATGATTTTGACCCATTTAAGCTAATAATTTATTTTGTAGTTAATCTTTGTAACTGCACGTTCTCCTATCTTGGTTAATATATTCACTGAGGATAGACTTAGTTTGGATCCTCTTTTGAGTAAACTATCTTGTGACAGCTTTATCATATGGCAACTTGCCTAGGCTGAACTACAATTCCCAGAATTCATTCTCTTGTTTTGGATTAAGGTCAGGCATAGCAGAGATCTGGAGGCTGGAAAGGAAGCAGTAGCCATTTTGTAACTCGTACATGTTGCTGATGATCTGTAGATTCACCTCACTGGTGTTAAGCAGCAGCTGGATTTGCAGCTGCTCTATCTTCTCCTGATATTCTTTCAGCTTCTTAGATTCCTAGGCCAAGCGTGTGTGTTCAGCTTTGTGACAAAGGTTCTACTTCTCCTGGATACCCTCATGACCAAGGTTAGAGGCATCAACAACTGACAGGTTTTAGTCCTTCCCCATGGGGTTTTAGTTCAAATTTGTTGGTTTCAGCCTGCTTGTGATCTTCCCTTTCTGACTGCTGTCCCTGAAGACTTGAAGCCTCAGCACCATATGTGAGAAAACAGCCATACAGAGGCTGCTTAACCAACTCTCACAATAATGTAAAACCAATTTCATAGAACAAATCTCTCTCTTGGATAGATATAGAGAGAGATAGATATATATACGGCTATAGATATAGGCATAGATAGTAGAAATAGAGATACAAGTGGAGACAACGCTGCCTCTCTGAAGACATTTGGTGACATCTGAAGACATTTTTGGTTGCTACAACTTAGTGGAGGGTGAGGGGTTGTGCCACTGGAATCTAGTGAGTAGAGGTCAGGGATGCTGCTAAAGATCCCACAATCCTCAAGACAGTCCCGCATGCCCATCCCCCAACAAAGCATTATCCAGCCCAAAATGTTAACCTTGCCACTATAAACAAAAAACTCTGATATATAGATATAGACATATCCTAGTGGTTCTGATTCTATGATTAAACTCTAGCCAATATAGATTTGGGTACCAAGAATGGTTCCAGAGGATTCAAACCATAAGTATCAGTTCTCTGAGTTGGTTTTGAGTCTTCTGAAAATGGTTCTTTAATATGATTGATATGATTTGATTTGATATGATTTGATTTGACTTAAAAGCACTACTGTGATTTGACAATAGAGATGCACAGTATATCACCATTGGATTCCTATTTAAATACTTATAGAAGACAAGGTTCTGGGTGACCATGTATTTGATGCCTTTACAACATTTTAGTCAAACCAAGGAGTACAATAGGATTAACCGGTTGTTTCTACCTGTACTGGAGAAAGTAGGGAAAGGATGAGCTCAGGGATTTGAATTCCCAGCTCAATGTCCACATAAAGGACCTTAAAGCTTCTATCTCTGCCCTGAAACAAAAATATTCTCTTTCTTCTGTAGCCATAAGGCCCTGAAAACCAAACCCAGAGTGTCTCCCTGACAGTGGCTGAATTATGCAAACTAATTTCCCAGCCTTGCAGTGTTTGTATGAATAAAGTTAAGGTATTGATTTAAAAAAGAATGCGATCCTAAAACTGGAATAGAATCCCACAGGCAGATTCTCATAAAACTGGAAACCTCTAACTCCTGAGTTCTGCTGAACCTTTTTTGGCAGTAGAAGCAGGCCTTCTACCCCTGCCTAAAGAGGTTAACCTTCCTTTGCCTGGAAAATCTGTAATGGCCTTCCTTGAGGTAGCTGACTTGTAAGGAATTGCCAGTTCTTTTCTTGTTTCTTTCTTTTTTTTTTTTTTTTGAGTTGGAGTTTCACTCTGTTGCCCAGACTGGAGTGCAGTGGCGCACTCCTGGCCATCGCAGCCTTGACCTGCTGAACTCCAGTGATCCTTCTGCCTCAGCCTTCCAAGCAGCCAGAACTACAGGCACACGCTACCATACCCGGCTAATTTTTTTGAAAAAATTTATTGTAGAGACGAGTTCTCACCAAGTTGCCCGAGTGGGTCTCAAACATGCAGACTCAGGCAATCCACTCATCTCAGCCTCCCAGAGTGCTGGGATTACAGGCTGAGCCACCTATCCCGGCCTGCCAGTCCTTTTCAAGAGCTACCCCCACCACCTCTCTTTGCTTCTAGACATATAACCTGACTGAAGTTACAGGAGGATCAGAATGATGAAATATGATGTGTGGCCCATGAAGAGCTATACCAAATGAATTGTATGATTTTGTCAACTTATATAGTCAGAAACCTAAGGAATATGCATGGGAACCCATCTTAAAGATATGGGGGTCAAGGTGAAAGGAAAATACATTTGGATTGGACAAAATTTGCTGATATGAGCTTGCATTAGTCAGCCTGGGCTGCCATAACAAAGCACCATTGGCAGGGTGGCTTAAGTAACAGAAATTTATTGTGTCACAGTTCAGAAGGCTTAAAGTCCAGGATCACAGAGTCAGCAGACTTGGTTTCTAGGGAGGACTTTCTTCCTGGCTTGCAGATGGCTACCCTCTTACTGTGTCCTCACATGGCCTTCCCCTATGCATGCACACGGCGGGAGAGAGAGGGAGCTGTTTGTTATCTCTTCCTTTTCTTATAAAGACACCTGCCTTATGGGATTAGGTTCCCACTTTTATGACCTTGTTTAACTTAATTACCTCCTGAAAGGCCTTCTCTCTAAATACAGTCACATTGGGGGTTTGGGCTTCAACAGATAAATTGGAGGGGGACACAATTTAGTCCATAACAGAGCCAACTAAGCAAATATTCTAGATTCAGTGATTCAGTTTGAGGGCCTTTGAAATGGCTCTGATAGTTTACTTGGGTGATTGACTGAAACATGGACCCAAAGGTAACCTACAGTAAATAAAATTTAAATTTCAGAACTATCTTTGTATACTGTAGAGAAAGGCATCCAAAGGCTTAGGAATACTGGAATGTCAGAGTGTCTTCATCATATTAAGACCTGCTCACTCACCTTGAAAGTGTTCTGAGAACACAAATTTTACCCTGGTTATGAGAAATAAATTTGTAAGGGAGCTCCAGGATCCTTGATGAGCTGGCTATTCATTGTAGGATAGAAATTACAGTGGGAACTACTACCGTAAAATTAGGATCCTTAAATGCACTGAGAATGATAGTCTTAATGACAGAGGCCAAGTGGCAGCACTTAATTGCTTTTGTGAGTTAAATTGTGTTCCCCAAAAAGATATGTTGAAGTCCTAACTCCTGGCACCGGTGAATGTGACCTTATTTGAAAATAGGATCTATGTAGATATAATCATGTTGAACCGAGGTCATGATGGATTCGAGTGGTCTCTAATCCAATTACTGGTGTCCTTATAAGGAGAGAAAAAATTGGCTAGGCATGGTGGCAAATTACATGCCTCACTCCTGTAATCCCAGAACTTTGCTAGGCCAAGGTAGGAGGGTTGCTTGAGCCCAGGAGTTCAAGACAAGCTTGGGCAACACAATGAGACTCGGTATCTACAAAAAAAAAATCATAACTGGGTGTGATGGCACATGATTGTGGTTCCAGCTACTCGGGAGGCTGAGGTGGAAGGATCACCTGAGCCCAAGAGACAGAGGCTGCAGTAAGCTGTGACCATGCCATTACACTCCAGCCTGGGTGACAGAGCAATATCCCGACTCAAAAAGAAAGAGAAGAAAAACTGGACACAGACACACACACAGGGAGAATGCCATATCATGACAAAGGCAGAGGTTGGAGTCTTGCAGTTGCAAGCCAGGGAATGCCAAGGATTATCAGCAAATACCAGAAGCTAAGAAAGAGGTATGAAATAGATTCTCCCTCAGAGTCTCAAGAAGGAACTTACTTTGCTAACATCTTGATTTCAGACTTTCTGCCTCTAGACTATGAGAGAATACATTTCTGTAGTTTTAAGACACCCAGTTGGTGGTACTTAGTTATGACAGCCCTAAGAAACAGATACAAAATTTCCTTAGACAAGATGAGTATAGTTACCAAGATTGCCAGCAATGACTAGAATAGTACATCTCACAGAGATCTTTCATATTGCCTGACTGATCATGGTGTCCCTAACAACAATAATAATAATAATAGTAAATAAAAATATGCGGTTTACTAAATTCTTATTTGATCTGAGTAAACAGAACAGATCTAGGCCTAGTGAACAGAGGTCCAACTTGAATCTCTAAATTATCATGGCCCCTCAATCAATTACTAGATTTGAGCCAACCTAAAATGTATTGAATGAAAGAAAGATCCGATCCCCTTGAAGAAAAACCTCATTACACTGCCACAAATTTATTGTTAATCTTCCTACTATCCTTCTTCAAAGGAGCCTGCAAACATTTATTATTTACCAGGGTGACTGTACATTTGAGTAGAAGAAATAACAGTCTTTGAGGGAATTACTAGATGCTGTCTCTGAACTGGCACTAATTCCTAAAGACCTGAAATGTCAGTGTTGTCCACACAATCAGAGTAGGGGCTTATGGAGGTCAAGGTCAGGTGATCAATAGAGTTTCAGCCTAGGTCAATCCCAAAGTGGTTCTAGTAGGTAGCATATTCATTATGGGTCTGCTTCTCCATTTTCAAAATATATAATTGGAATAAACATACTTAGTAACTGGCAGGATCACCACATTGGTTCTCTGACATATAAAGAGATAGCTAGATATTATGGGAGGAAAGGCCAAGTGAAAGCCACTAGGACTCCTAACCACAAAAAAATAGTAAACCAAAACCAATACCACATTTTGGAGGCATTACAGAGATTTATACCACCTTCAAGGCCGTAAGTGTGAGTGGGACCTGCGACTTCCCTTAGGCAATGGAATATGAAATGGGAGACGAGATGTCACTCACCTGATTTGATTATAATGTCATTCTCATGATCAGGTTACCTTATGTAATACTCTGTCTTAGTTTTTTGGAGGGAGATACTCTCATGCTGGCCTTGAAGAAGCATCCTGTCATGTCATGAACTGCCTATGGAGAAGGTCACTTGGTAGGAAACACCATGTGGGCTCTAGGACCTGAAGATGACTTCCAGCTGGAAAAAAGCTGAATCCCTCAACCTTAAGAAAATGAATTCTGCCAACTGCCCTAATGATGATGGAAACAGATTCTTTCAGTCAAACCTGCAAATGAGAATGAAGCCTGTCTACCATCTTGACTGCATCTTTGTGAGACCTTGAATAGAGAAACCAGGTAAGCGAGGCTCAGTTATCTGACCCATAGAAACTCTGAGGCAGTAATTTGTTTTGTTTTAAGCAACTGTAGGAAGCTGATACACTTGAAAACTGCCTTCTGAGAGGCCAAGAAGCTGAGCAAAGTCCAAGCACAATGGCTCATGCCTGTAATCCCAGCACTTTGGGGAGGCTGAGGCTAGAGGATCACCTGAGCCCTGGAGGTCAAGGCTGTCGTGAGCCACGGTTGTGCCACTGCACTCCAGTCTGGGTGACAGAATGAGACCCTGACTGGGGGGAAAAAGTTGAGCAAAATATTTCATCTGAGAAACAAAAACAAAACAAAACAACACTAAAACAAAGCAAAACATAAACAAGCAGATGGTGGTGGCTGAGAAGACGAAAAGATGAAGAGGGCTTTTGGCAGTTTCATAGACTTGGAGAGGGATTAAATTTCAGAACCTGTGAAGGAGGGACCATGCTAAACATCATAACCTTTAAGTTGGGATCTCCAAAAACATCTAATTTAAGAATAATGCTGAATGGCTATTAGTTTATCCTCCATTCAGAATGCTAAAATACAGCCTTGAAATAGCTTAATACCTGATTGGTAAAAGGATTCTGCCCCTATCATAACTGCCCTACAGAAACAAAGTCTTCACTGAAGGAAAAAACATAATCCAGAGCTTCAAATTGCCTCTATAGTTTTTTTTAATACACAGTGATCATATGCAATAAAAAATAGGTATGCAGATAGACAAGGAGAAAAATTAAACAGTAGAAACAGACCTTCAGGAAATTCAGATACTGAAATTATCAAACCCTGCTTTAAAATGACTGCTGTTAATATGTTCAGGGGTTCCAGAAGATAATTATGAATTGAAATAAAAATGAATCAAATAGAAAATTTAAAATAAAATATTATAACTAAAATTAAGACATAAAAACTTTAAAATATTAGATATAACTAATGAAAAAAGTATAAAACTAGAGTATAATTCAGAGTAACATGCTCAGAAGTGAAACATAAAGAGACAAAAGATTTGAAAATTCAAAAGAGTATGAAGTAGATATCATATAAATGGTACACACTGAAAACATCTAGCATAAACAAAATTTGAGCTCTAGAAGAAGAGGAAATAGAAGCATATTTAAAGAGGTAGTGGGTGAACATTTTTCAAAACTGATGAAACATTAAAAACCCCAGACTTGGAAGTACTGGAGATCACAAGAAAGATACATATAAAGAAAACTACATATAGGTACATCAGAGTAAAACTATGAAAATCAAAGACAAAAAGAATATTTTGACAGCAAGCAAAGGGAACATATATTTATCTTCAAAGGAGAAATTCAATAACATATAACAGACTTCTCAACAGAAATGATGGAGGTCAACAATTAATGGAATGGAATTCTCAAAATGCTCAAATAATGGTCAATCTAGAATTCTACACTCATCAAAAATGTTTTTCAAAAACAGAGCAATTTAATTTGAGAAAAACAGAAACTAAGAAAATTAATCACCAGCATAACTACATAAAGAGAATTATCAAAATAAGTTCTTCATATAGAGGGAAAATGAGTCCAGATAGAAACGCAGAGAGGTTAGAAGAAAAGAAGAGTTTAATAAAAAAAGAGGTGAATGAATGTAGACTGCATAATGCTGTAGTGATAATGCAAGACTGCTTTATATAAATTTAGAATTAAAATACATTTTGATGATATCACAAAAGAAAGGAAAGGGTGTTTCTGTCAGCATCTCTAAGCTATGCTGAAGTAATGAACAATCTTCCAAATCTCAACAGACTGTTACAACAATTATTTTTTTCTCACATTTTATATTGACTGCAGTAGCTCTGAATTGGCTTTGATTTCTCTCCATATATTGTCTGAATTTCAAAATCTAGCCAGTAGAAGTAGCCACTATTTGTAACACATTATTTTTATAACAGAACAGAGAAATGGAAGAATTATCCAATGACTCTAGAGTTTCTTCTTAAATATCACACATAGTCACTTCTATTTACATTCTTTTGACCAATGTAAGTCATATAGCCAAGCTTTCTGTCAGTGGGTTAGAAAAATTAACCACAAGGAGGCACTTTAAGCCATGTGAGATTGGGCAGAATTATATAATCTTTTACTAGAATATATATATATTTCTGAATACACACACACACACACACACACACACACACACATATTTCTGAATCTGAAATAAAAACAATACAATCAACCACAAAAGATAAATGAATGTATGTGTTCTAAGGTCCTTACATTTTCTAGGATGTGGGAAAACATCTAATTTATATTAGAACTTAATGAATAAATAATTGATGTCTTAATCTCTAAGGTAGTCTTAAAAAGAAGAGTAAAAAATGTATAAGTAATAAACTAATAATGGGAAATGGAATAATCAACTGATAGAGGGAAAATAAAACAATAATGGAGAATGGAATAATAAAAAATGTAATCAATGTAAAGAAAGCAAAAAAGTAGAGAAAAAACAAAAAATGTATGAAACATGTGGAAAAGCAAGTATGATGATGGTAGATTTAAATAGAAATATGTAAGTAATCATATTAAATGTCTATGGTTGGAATATTCCATAGATTATCAGACGTCATAAAAAAGAAAGCTTAAATATGTTCTGCCTAAAAGATACACACTTTAAATATAAGAATGTAAAAAATTTTAAAGTAAAGGGTATAAAAATAGTCATGCAATAACTCAACACAAGAAATCTGCTGTAGCTGGACTAATATCAGACAAAGTAAACTTTTAGGTAAAAAGTGTTTCTAGAAAAGGGATGTTTTATAATGAGGTAAAAGTTAATCCACCAGAAGCCGGGCTCGGTGGCTCAACCTGTAATCCCGCGCCTTTGGGAGGCTGAGGTGAGTGGATTGCCTGTGCCCGCAGGCTCGAGACCCGCCTGGGCAGCGAGACCTCATCTCTACAATAAATCAAAAAATTTAGCCGGGTGTGGTAGCGCAAGCCTGTAATTCCAGCTACTTGGAAGGCTGAGGCGTAAGGATCGCCGGAGCCCAGCAGGTTGAGGCTGTGGTGACTGGAAGCCACTGCACTCCAGTCTGGGCGACAGAGTGAGACTCCAACTCAAAAAAAAAAAAAAAAAAAAAAAAGTTGATCCACCAGAAAGATACAGTAATTCTAGATTTGAATGTGTCTGATAGCATACTCCTCAAATTTACAAAGCAAAAGGTGACAGGATAAAAATGAAGCAAATTTTGGTAAAATTAAATTCACTTTTCTCAGTTACTGAAAAGCCAAGTTAAGGAATCACATTATTTAAGTCTTGTTTGGATTTGTCAGAATATTTTCTGCTTTTTCTATCAGTTAGTTTGAGTTCAACATATAACAGTTTTACTTTATTGAAGTATGGCATTTTTTTTCTCCATATCTTTATATAATTCTGTATAGTTAATGTAATAAGAATGAGGACAAGTAAGTCAAAACCTACTAATACTAATATAATTTTCTCTATTTTTCTTGCATCTTACAGTTTTTGTTTTATGGATGATAACACAATAATATCTGATATATAAATATTCATAAATGTTACATCTTCTTTATAAATTGAACACATATTGAACAGGAATTATGTTTGTGAGTAACAGAAAGATCCTTTTAAACAATAGTTTAGGCAAGATAAAAGTTTTATTTTTAGGAAGACCAGGAATAGTAACAGATCTCTTTAAATTTATCAGTAGATGGTCTAATTTCAAAACAGAGATAACATTTTTTATAAAACTACTTGACTAATGAAAAAAATCACAAAAGAAAGAGAGGAAAAACATAGTTCAAAAGCAAATGAATAGCATGTATTACAGTAAGTATGACTTAAAAGCTAATCACAATCTTGTTTTTAAAAAAGATGTAAAACAGGAGATAAAAAACACGATGTTAATGAAAAGAAATAGGAGAAATAAAAATAAATATGAGAAGTAAATGAAAATATTTACAAAAATAAACACCACATTGGATGCAACTATAAATAGAATCAACAATATTTGAACCTGTAATCAGAAACATGTAAATCAAGCTTCAAAATTATCACATAAAATTAAAATAAAAATAAATGAGACATAAAGTTATTATAAAAGATGATTAAATGTAGAATTGAGATGAAAGGAAAGGAACAGAAAAGATGGAAAAAATGCATTTAAAAATTAATAGAAGAAAGTGGTTTTGAAATAAAAGTCTTGACTCTGAAGATCAAATTAGGCTGAATGTTTCCTAGGAAAAGTAACTGGTAAAGTTATTGATATTTGAAGATTAAGAAAAAAGTATCCTAAGGGAATCTTGAAGAAAAAGCAATTAACATACAAAAGGGAGAATAATTATGCTACTCTGAGATTTCTCTACAGGATACTACTAACCAAGATAATTGAAAGAATTCAGTGAAATAATGTAATTATACTAGTTCTTGGATTGGCAGCAGGACATTCATAACTTACTGAAACTATATTCAAAATATTGTTTGTGCATACATGTGTCAGTTTTGCTAGGATGAAGCTTACGGCTTTTTACCTGATTTACAAAAAACTGACAAATAAATTAAAAACCACAGGCCTAGAGCATGTCTGCTCAGTGGAGGACTTCATCTTTCGGGGAGTCCATGGAAAGAGTTTTGTGTGTCTATGAGTTTCTTGTAAGATCCTTTTTTAGGATATGGGTTTTCACTCCAATTATATTTAAAATTAATAAGAATGGCGTATTCTGTATCATATGAATGACTATCTTATAACTGAGCATTGCGTATTTTAACGTGAATGTTTGCACTTATGTTTAGGTGATCACTTTACATGCAAGGATCATAAAGTGACAGCATTTAAGTGTTACTATGCTGGTAAGTAGATCTCTTTGCTCTTGTTAGCCTTCCCTAATGCCACAAATAAAAACATTTAGCAGCTACTGTTACAGAAACATTGATTTCCTTAAGCGATTGTGAGAAAAAAAAAACTCTAGACTTTCAAAACATATTAGTCTATGAAAGTATTCAATTTTGCTTTAACCAACTTACTTATACAAGAGTCTGATGTGCTATTCTGAAAACTACTGTGTGCTTTGGAGCAATATTCCATTTTAATTATTTTAGGCTAGTGGAAAAAGTCAAAGGCAGAATTAATATATAAATGGTCCATATACATGATAAAACAGACTAAACAATAGCTGTAAAATAAAAGGTCTTCAAATTGTTTAAACAGAGAAAAAATAGGAGAATAAAGTCATCTTTTGGCATACTGTAATATTTGTATATTTAATATTAATGGTAGGCACTAGTTTGACTTCAGCAAAAAATTATTTGCTGTATAAAATTAATGTTGTTTATTTATATTTTATTAGTTGTATGATGTAGTAAATCTAACTTTTAATTTAGATTGTATGGTTGTGAAATGGATAATACAAGTTCATCTGTAGGTTTATGTTAATATATATACATATTTACAGGCCATTATAATTTTAAAAAGAGTTTGTCATCACTGTGGGTCAGCAAAAAAATTTCTTTTTCATTTATAAGTATTAAAAAATTCCACACAGAGCATAGTTTATCCAAACTGCCTTTGCTGTAGGCAGATTGCTGTCATTCTCTAAGTGACTCCAATCTGTCTCCAAGCATGGGAGATTAAGTAAGAGTTATGCCCCAATAAAACAACAAGCCACAATATACTCCAGTCAGTCTATCAGGGTTATTCCCAAGTAGTACCGTTATTCATTTGTTTGTCAAGACTTAGAATGTACAAATTTCATTCAGAAATTAGCAAATGCATGAAAAGTTACTGTCTTCTGCATTTTGTTTTATCCTGACTTCCCTGAAAAAAAGAGCACGAGGGCATGATAGACAGCTTACATGTTTGCTTTTGGGAGAGGGTGCAATTCCTGTGAACCAAGAATGAGGGAAAGAGATTTTAGTCAAGGAAGGAGCAAAAGCCAATACAAAGTGATGCATTACCAAGACAATCACAGGTGTACAGAACACCTAGCTGATGGATTGATCAAGTAAGATATCTTAATAAAACATGTGGGGAATCATTGCTTCTTTGGACTTTCCGGTTGTATTGGAAAGAGAGGAAGGGCATGCAATTTATCTGCCAGTCTTGTCTGTCTCCTATCTTATTGGGCAAAGTCTACCCCATGGAACACTAACACACCACCTGAGCCCACTAAACTGTCACCGGAGAAAGCAGAGTCTCTATGGCTCCAGATGATCGGACTTGGGTCTTAGAACCACTTTGACTTCTGGTATAAATACTATGGTGGTCATGCTGCAGCCCAGCCACTGCCCTCAGAAGAAGGATAGACAATCTACAATGTCAAGAGATAAGGACATTGTGCCGGAACACAACCAATACCTTTAAAATATGGGTACCATAGAACCCAGGATTCAGAGAAAGAAAGAAGCTATTTTGTAATGGAAGGGAGAAAAGAAAAAAGACGGATAGGGAGGAGTTAAGTGGAGCTGAGTGACAATTTATTTATTTGTAGTAAGAAATATAAATGCCATTTGAGTTTATCGGTCAGGAAGTTCTCAGCATACCACATGAAACATCAGATAAAATCAGCAGGTTGCATTTGAGCATGAAATCATAGCACAGATTGTTACTTGTACGTGGTTAAGCCTGAACATTAGGCTCTGATCTCCGTAGCTAAGACCTATTCTTGGGCCATGGTATCACTGTCCATAGAACGATCCACTTTAGCTTCTCTGACTCTTCTTTCTGTGGTTTACCAGCCATCATTCCTTGGTGTTGGAATTTGCTTTGGCCAGTAGAATGAAGTTAAAATGATGTTATGCTAGTTATGAGGCTAGACCTTAAGAGTACTTGCATGCTTGTACTTGACCCCTCGGGACATTGCCCAGCAGCCTGCTGCAGTGTGAAAGACCACATAGAAGAGAGATGAGCTGTCCAATATGAGATCATCTTAGAAATGCTAGCCCCCAAGCAACCCAGCAGTTGACAAAAAAAATGCATAAATGACCCCAGTAGAGATCAGAATAACTTATCAGATGAGCATAACCTAAACTTCCAATCCTCCAAATTGCTTCCTCATTAAATCAATATTGTTTAAAACCACCAAGCCTTGGGAAAATTTATTACATGGCAAAAGCTTACTAATATGTTTGGTATCAGAAGAGTAGGTTATTTTTCTCTTTTTCAGTTGATAATCATCTTTCAGGTTTATGATGTTAATTAAAATGTTGCTCCCCCCAATAAATATAAAATAAGTTGAAGTACATATTTTTGAAGGGAAGATCAGCCACCAGGAATTTCAACTGACATTTTAATATGTTCCATGATTGCAGATAAAAATTTCCCTTCTCAAATTATATTTTTACTTTATAGCAGGGAAGAGTTGTTTAGTGCACCGAAAAAAAATTTTTTTTTGAGAATTCCAACAATTGTACTTCCTGCAAAACATACAATTACATTCTCTTCCTTCAACTCCTACACAAGTGTTTTGGAGGGTTACAAAAAAGAATTATTGACACATTTAACGAATAAAATGCCAACCATTTATCCTAATCATTTGACTATACAAGCCAGGAGACATGGAAACTTTCCATTGTCATTCAACATCATTCAACCTGGGGAGTACAATTGAAGCAAGAATCCCAAAAATGAAATAGCTAGGCCAAACTTGCTTTAGATACAAGTAATGTATTGATTGTAACTAATACATTATACTGTTGCAATGGAATTTTAGTTCAAAACTGCCAGTAGGGTTGAGCTACCTTAGAAATAAATAGGATGTTTTCTTCATAAACTCTGTGGTAACTACACTTTGGGGAATTTGTAATAAGAAAGGACAACTCTCTTAAACTCCAACTCTGAGAATTCTACATAGTGTCCTGGCAACAAGGGAACATTTGTGGGATCAACAGATGCTGCCTCATAGTAGAACTATGAGAATCAATGTTTGCATAGATACAGAAATAAAAAGTATATGATAGATATGGTGATAATTAGTTTCAACGAAAAATATTATCTACACTCCTTAGAAATAGGATCAAAAAAGAGCTTTATTTTCAGTCCTATGAAGAACAATAATCTACATATTATGAGAAAAAAGGCATCTGATACTCTCTGTAAATACACTTATTTATTGTCCTTTTGTTATTTGTCTTCTGGGTCAGCTTTAAGCTATGAGAATGATGATATACGCCCATGAACAAATGGGGAGGGTTAATGTCAGCCCATATAATTTTCCTTTATTAAATTGGTACCAAGCATTCCATTTAAAAGCACATGTTCTCACAACTGGAGAGAGTTCAATTGTGCACCTTGAGATCAGTCTATTATATGCCAACTACAGTGAAAATAAAGGAATGGCTATCCTCTAGATAGAAAAAATCAATTAACTGAGCAGCCTGCAATTCTTAGCCATTACAAATCTTTCCACATAACCTCAGCAGGATTCCTTTAGAAATGTATACTTTCACCAATTGCTATCCAACCTCCCCAGCAAATGCCATCCAATAGTACAGTGAAAAAAGTCATGAAAGATTTCTCTATGCTATATTTTTCTGGAAGACAAAAGAGTGATCCTTTAGAAACAAACAGATATTTTTCTATTAAGTGGCTATTACTGTTAAATAAAGTTAGTTTCTGGAATGTGCATGGACTTTTAAAAATAGTAAGTGGGGGTGGGGAGAGAGACAGAGATATTGTTTATTTCTAAAGAAAGCTGAGTAAATATTCTATAATACGTTAGTGACAAATGGAGGCATTTAAACCTTAAATATGATATCACCAAAATAATTTTGCACATTAGAAGTATGTTGCTTTTCAGAACAGCCCTAGAGAGTTGTTATAATTGTGTAATCTTTTGCTAGGTTCCTCAAAATTAGAGTAGCCTCATCCCGACAAAAGAGCAAAAGCAGAAATATAAATCTAAAGAAGAGTTTAGGGAGTAGCAGCTCCCACATCTGTAATCCCAGCACTTTGGTTTGAGTTTGAGACGAGCCTGGGCAATATAGCAAGACCTCATCTCTATCAAATATTTTTAAAGGTAAAAAATTAGCTGAGTGTGGTGGTACACACTTGTAGTTCTAACTACTTGGGAGACTGGAATGGAAGATGACTTGAGCCCAGGAGTTTGAGATTACAATTACCTATGATTGCACCTTTGCAACCCAGCCTGGGTGACAGAGTAAGACTCTGTCTCAAAAAACAAAAAACAAACAAACAAAAAAAACCCTGACATACTAAATAATGGTACATTAACATTTTGACTTGTAAGGTTGAATGCACCCAATTCATGGGGAGTATAATGATTTAACAATAGAAACCCTGAACATTTATTCAATAAATAATAGTGAATGACTATTATACACCAAGTATTTTTCTCTGCACTTAGCATATTGTGTGGGCACAATTAAGTTCCTGCACTTATGAAGATTACATTCTAGAAGAAAGAAACAGAAAATAAACAAGTCAACAAGTGAATAAACAAAATACATTATAACAGAGATGAAGAAAATACAACAGGATAGTATGAAAGAGATTGAAGCAGGCTAAGGGTGATGTAATATAAAGACAAAGTTGTACCGAGTAGATGACGTTTGCTTTGAGGCCTGAATGGTGAGACAGAGCCAGCCACTACAAAATACGGAGATGACAGTTCTTCTAGGTGGAGGGAATAACAAATACAAAAGCCCAAAGTTTGGAACAAACTTGGCATAATTAAGGGTCAGAAAGGTCTGTGTGGCTGGTATTTGGTGAGCTGGAACTGGTTCAGGTTGGGCCTTAGTTATCAGGACAAGGAATTGGAATTTTAAGTGCACTGGAAATTCATGGAAGGGGTTGGGCTGGAGAAAAACAAAATATGATTTATGTTTTTAAAAAAACAACCTGACAGCTGTATCAGGAGCAGGAACAAAGAGTAAACCCAGTTGGGAGGCTGTTACAATAGAGGGGAGATTGGTAACTTATTCTATGGTAGTATTCATGAAGGGTGTTTGTACTGGAAATGAAAAAAAGTGGATAGATTTGGGGTATGTTGTGGGAGGAAATTTGATATGGTGGTTAAGAATAAAAAGGTGTTAAGGATGACTCTTGAATTTCCGGTTTGTACTATTTCATAAGAGAGGAAACACTTTGGGGTGGTAGGGTTTAGAGATTATGAGTGCTGTATTGAATTTACTGAATTTGAGGTCTATTTGAGTCACTGAAATAAAGAAATTGAGTAGACTTGGACCCAACTTGGGGGCCAGGAACTCAAAGAAGACTAGACAAGAGAGCCTGGTAAAATCATTCTTATCCCTTGGCCACAACACTACTACCCTCAGCAGAATTCAAGAGAGGCCTAACAAGCACCTGTTTCTAGTGGACTCTTTCTCTGGGTCTGGCACGATTCTCAACAGTCTATAAAATAGATCTTTGGGACTCAGGGTGCTCCAGGTAAGAAAATATTTACAACCCAGCTTGACTTGTCAGAGTCATTGTTATCAACGGTCAGTCTCAATAGAACCTATGCCCCGTCTTTTCCTATGAGACCATTTAGGGACTAATTCTTTCTTCCTCCCATCCCATCAACTTTCCTCTTATCTGTGTTTTCATTAGTGACTACCAAAAGTCCATACCTTCCAGTTCATCCATTATCATCCAGAATTTTTCCCCATCCGCTCCATGCAGGTGCAAGTCTGATCTTACCTCCCATACTTCACAGATCCTCAATTCCATATCCTCTGAAACTCATGGTCTGTCATCAGCATATTCCCCTGTATTCTTAACCTCATCTTTTAATGTTCCTGTCACCTTCTTGTTCTAATCATAATCTGGTTGCTTCCTGAGGACAATGATTGCAACCCTCTTAAATGCTATTTATAGAAACTCAAGATAAGTAGGTGTCCTTGTCACTTCCAGATCATTTTACCCCTATTCTCCATCAAAAACCACAGGTCTTTGAGTTGCATTGCTCCGGACCTCACAATGCTCATTCTTTTAGCAGTCATTATATACTGCATTCCTGGTTGCTCACTCTCTTTCATGATGAGGGGTACTCTTAATCTCAACTTCAAACATCAGAAGCTCTGACCACCACAGTTCATTAATCTATTATCCTCATTCCAACCATTCTTAAATTCCCTCAGAATTCCCAACCACTAACCAAATGGGCCCTCATCAATGCATAGCAAACATGCCTTTTCTTACCCGTAAAGTTGCTGTTCCCTTTGAGATGTCTATTTCCTACCTTATTTTCTCCAACCCTTCAATATATTCGTGCTATTTTTTATTTTCATTAAATCTATAACCTCTTCTATTGGAACTGATATTCTGCCTCTGCCATCTCTAAAAGTGAATGAATAATAATAACTGCTACACTTGTACTCCAAACCGTCTTTTCTGTGCCATCTGAGATTTTTACTTTTTACAGGATCCATCTCCATTATCATGGTTTCTTTTGCTCCTCTTCATTTTGTTCCCAGTCACAGTGATTTGTTTAACCATAAATAAGATCACTTCACTCCCCTGTTCAAATTTTCTAATGGTTTTCCATCACACTTAGAAAACAATAAAAATTCCTGCCTATGACTGAAGAAGACTGTCTGTCTTTCTGATCGCATCTTTCGACCCCCTTAGCCCATTCTACTCTTATCTTCTTGCAATATCTTGAACATGAACAATCCAAATTTATTCCTGCCTCAGGGCCTTTCTATTTGCTGTACATTCTTCCTGGAATGCTATTTCTTCATATATTCTCATTCTTGCTTTTTCTCTTCAATTATCTCTCTGCTCAAATGTCACCTCCTCAGATAGACCTTCTCTGAACATCCTATGTAAAATAGCCATCATCCACCTGTCCTATCTCATATTATTCTGTTTTCCTTTTTAAAAACTTTATTCTTAATTCTTATTTATTGATTGACTTATTCAGAGGCAGGGTCTCACTATGTTGCCCAGGCTGATCTCAAACTACTGGGCTCATGCAATTCTCCCATCTCTGCCTCTCGAAGCACATGAGGCACCACACTTGGCCACTCACATTGTTTTCTATTCCCTTATCTTACATGAAAGTCTTCATAAAACTTTCACTAGTTGGAATTCTTGTATTTGTTTGCTTGCTTCCTAGTTTTGTCCCTTTTCTCTAGAATGTCATCTCCACCAAGACACAGATTTTGCCTTTTGTTCACTGTTGCATTCTAAGAGTCTCAGCAACATCTAGCATTGCAGGCACTCATAAACATTTTAGTTTGTGAATAAATACATTAATGGAATAGTCAATAAGTAAATGAATGAATGCAGTCAGAAAAATCAACAGAGGAATACATTTTAGGAGAAAGACTATAATTTTAATTTAAGGCTAGTTTTGTTTGAGACGCTAGTAAAGTATCCAGGTAAAGATGTCTAGAAGATAATTGTCAGTTCTGGAATTTGGGGAAATTTTCAAAATGAGAAATAAGGAATTGAAAAGAGAGTTGTATTAGTTTCTTATTGTTGCTGTGACAAATCACCACTTATTTAGTGGGTCAGGATAACACAAAATTATCATGTGTGACTTTTAGAGGTTAGGTGTCCTGGAATCAAAGTGTAGGCAGGACTGTATCTCCTTAGGAAACTCGGGGGGAAAATTCAGTTCTTTGCCTTTTCTAGCTTCTAGTAACCGCCCACTTTCCTTGGCTATGTCTCCTTCCACCATCTTCAAAGCAAAGAATATACCAGCAAGTCTTTTTCCTCGCTCACCTCTGCTTCCATTATCATATCTTCTGCTCTGACTCTTACCCTCTTGCCTCTCTTTTATAAAGATTCTTGTAGTTTGGGCAGGGTGGCCTGCCTCTAACCCCAGCACTTTGGGAGGCAGAGGCATTAGGAGGGTTCAAGACTGCCTGGGTAACTTGGTGGAGGTGCACACCTGTAGTTCTGGCTACTTGGAAGGCTGAGGCAGAAGAATTGCCTGAGCCCAGCAGATCAAGGCTGCAGTGTCCATGATCATTCCACTGCACTCCAGCCTGGGAAACAGAGTGAGAATCTGATTTTTAAAAATCCTTGTAATTGTGTTGTATCCACTTGGATAACAGGAATAACCTTCCCATCTCAAGATCCTTAACATAATCACATCTGCAAATTTTCCTTTGCCATGTAAAGTAACATATTTGCAGATCCTAAGAATTAGGACATGGACATCTTTGGGTAGGTCAATATTCTGTCTCCCACATAAGTTAACTAAATAAACTCATGAATGATCAGCAAGAAACTGAAGGGCTTAGTATTGATTAGTCTTCAGAAGGATGAATAAAGTACCAAACTCTCAGAATGACAACAAAAACATACAGATTTTCAAAAGGGGAAGATTGGTCCACATGGTCAAATGCCAAAGAACAGAAGAAAAAATAAGTTTCAGGGTTTGGCAATCAAAGCATCATGTGGCTTTCCAGAAAACTATTTCTTTCATATTTTGATGGTGGGAAGAAGCCAGATTTTATGCTCGATTTTTAAATTTTAAATTTTACACTGATAAATAAGTGAGCAGTTAGAGATAAATATTAAATTGTTTTTCCTGTTAAGAAAAACAATTCAGTGACAGCTGTGTGGTAAGTAGACGTTGAAGAGATAATCTGGAGTAAGGAACAAGGTCATCATTCTGGTAATATCTATTTTTCTTAGGACAATGAAAGTCAACACTTCAGCTCTTCTTTCTGCATGAAGAAACAGGCAGGAACATAACTGATTCAGTGGCATGGAGAGAGGCAGAACCAAGCAAGAACATTGGTTAACGCCAGCTTAAAAGGTCACTGCCGTGTAAGGGTGCCCTGTCGGCAAATTAGCTGTAAACTCCACTCCTGATTCAATGTAATGGATTTTAAAGCTGATGCCTTGCCAAATTGATTTATAAGATGAATTGCTGCTGAAGCTGAGTTGAGCATTTGAGTTCTGAGTATAAATGGACAAA
This sequence comes from Carlito syrichta, assembly GCF_000164805.1. Lineage (NCBI taxonomy): Eukaryota > Metazoa > Chordata > Mammalia > Primates > Tarsiidae > Carlito > Carlito syrichta. The sequence continues at coordinate 219,840 of NW_007251210.1, read as the reverse complement.
AGGCATCACACCCTCCTTTAGCTTAATTCTGCTGTTTTCTTGCCACTTTTTTCTCTTCTCTCCCATCCCACAATCTCTAATTGCTGAGAGAAGGCCTAGGATGAAAGAATGGGAAAACAAATGGGGCCAAGGGAACCTGAAGGCAGTGACCTTTTTGTAATGAAAGCGTCACTGAACAAATGCACCAAACACAGTCTATCTTCAACATAGTTAAAGCAATACGTTTTTTCTTTGCCCAGTATTAATGAAACTCAGATTAGAGTATCCTTGGTAACATACTCTTCAGACAGGCTCCTACACTCACCAGCTGTATTACCTTGAGAGAATTGCTTATCTTCTCTGAGCTTCATTTTTCTTATCTTATAAAACTAGAAGAAGAATAATAGCTAATTTAATCTTTACCAATGACTAACAAAAAGAAACAAATGATAATAAGTTCTGCTACTGAGAACAGTATCAGGCACAGTCATAAACATTTTATATATGTTAGTTTATTCATACAACAACCTCATGACATGTGTATTATTTTAATACCCATTATACAGATAAGGGCTCTGAAGTATAGACAGTTAAATGCCCAGCTAATGAGTAGAAGAGCCAATTACATGATAGATGCACAATTAATGATAAGTAATGATGAAGGTAATTATGTGGATTTTAAAATCAAATGATCAGAGCTCTGGTAGAGTGAGAGTATTTATGTGAGAACATAAATACTTTGAATCTTTTTAGTAAATACTTTTAGTTTCAATGATATCCTTTTAAGTTACTGACACTCCACCTCTTTCCCAACAAAGTAATTCATGATTGATCTTTTCTATATTATTTTTCAAATTGTACTCTTCTCTTTTGGCATTTGTATTAAGTTGGTAATAAACGGCTTTGCTTATCTGCAAACAAAGCACTCCATAGCCTACAAATGGCATTTTCATGGCAAGGGACTTTCCAGTTCATAAAACCTTGGACTCATCCATCTTTACCATGACTTTCTATTGTTTTAAAAGTAAAATATAGAGTGATTTGAGTTCTTCAGGGTATATTCCCATTAGGGAAATTGCGGGGTCATATGGGAGGTTGATATTTAGAGCTTTTAGGAATCGCCACACTGCATTCCACAGAGGTTGCACTAGTTTACAGTGACCTCTCACAGAAACAAAGATCAGAGTATCACATGTTCTCACTCATATAGTGGACCTTGATCATCCAACGTAATACCAAAAGAAAATGACTGACAGAGCCGGGCTCGGTGGCTCAACCTGTAATCCCGCGCATTTGGGAGGCTGAGATGAGTGGATTGCCTGAGATTGCGGGTTTGAGACCCGCCTGGGCAAGTTGGCGAGACCTCATCTCTACAATTAATCAAAATTAGCTGGGCATGGTAGCGCGCGCCTGTAGTTCCAGCTTACTCGGAAGGCTGAGGCGGAAGGATCGCCGGAGCCCAGCAGGTCGAGGCTGCGGTGGCTGGGAGCCACCACTGCACTCCAGTCTGGGTGACAGAGTGAGACTCCAACTCAAAAGAAAAGAAAAGAAAAGAAAATCTTATAAGTTGGGATGCTGGGTTGAAGGGGCAGGCAATATAATTCCTTCGGTATAAGACACAACCAGTAGCGTCGTTAGCAGAAATTCATTTTCTACTGTTAGGGATAAAACATATGTATGAAGCCAACGATCATAACCATAAAGAGGATTATAAAAATAAAACAATTATTACTAGCATAATAATTTAGTGTGGAATAGATGACTTCAGAGTGAGTATGTAAGGATTGAGTGAATAAAGGAGCGAGTGATACAAATTAAGCAAGGTTAAGAAGTGAATATGAGCTGGAGTCAAAGAGTGTGAGAAAATAATTTTGTGGACAGGAGAGAAGAGAGATTTCTGGCAAGTACAGTGGGAGGTGGAGTGAAATGGGAGGCTCTAAGAAACCAGGAAATGTTGCCTTGTGTTAAAGAGGGGGCTAGATCAGAAGGAGGCTTTGTTTATGGTGACACACTGACCTGTGGATAATTATTAAATAACTTTTAACATAGGAAGCTAGGAAAGGAGTAGGTAGGGCAAGGACTATTGCAAAAATTAGTAAATAGGAGGGTTGGAGATGGGGATAAAAAATGAGACAAATTATGTGGTAACAAATTTCCTTTCAGGAGATAAAGAACCAGAAGGCAACTTATCACACGGGCCACTGGATCTCTTTTCCAGTATCAGGTAATTTGTATATGAAATGTAGAATGTAGACAGGCAAACATTCTGATTTGTTTCTGCCTTGCTTCTGTGAGAGAGGATCATAGTGGCCTGGGGATTTAGAAATCATATATACCTGGGTGCAAAGAGAAGGAGGTAAAGGCATTGAGTACACACTACAGTGGTTCCCACTTAACCAGGCCAGAATGAATAAGTATACAGTTTTAAATTTTCTAAATATTTTTTGTCAAGTGGGTTATCCTCTATCTCAAGGGCCTCAACCACTAAATGAGAAAGGGAAAAAGAAAAAGGAGAAAGAGAAGATGGAGAAGTAGAAAGAAAATTGAAAAAAAAATTAAAAGAAAAATGCAAAAAAAAAGTTCCAAAACGAGACTTCAGTTTGGTGCACAGCTTTGAAAAGTGGGCACTTAAGTCAGAAAAAATGAAGGGAAAGATAAGTTTCAATGAATAAATGATTTCTGACTCTAAACTGAGAAGATAGAGATGTTCCTGAATAGGCTAATCATTTTCTTATTTTGAGAAAGCATCAATTTAGTGTTTTGAGGTAATTCTGATGGATGTATTTAGGAATAACTCAAAAACTCTGGTCCTGTTCTTTTGATTTTTCCAGCTAACACTGACGAATTCTTTTCTAACGATAAAAGGAATGTACTTCTTTATCACACTTTAGCTAAGTCCCTGCTATATGAAGTGAATACAGGGATGAAAGAAATCCACTGCCCACACTGTAGGGATCCTCTGTTTAGTGAGTGTGCCAATATCCTTGCTTGTGCCCCAAGAGGCAGACCATCAGCAGGTTTCCTTGCCCTCTGGCTTCCCATGATGAGAGATTGGAGGAAGGGAAAAGAGCAAGGTTGGGAATTTATTTTCTCAGCTTTCTTCCTGCAAGGCTCCTCAGATGTCATCCCACACAATACCCTAAGTCTTGGTAACAGCTCCCTCTCTTTAGGCTGAGGGTGGGTAATGGGTAATGGACCTAGGCCCTTTTTATTAGCCCTGGGGGCTGTGCCATCCCTTACGACTTCCCCATACCCTGCCCACCTCTCTGTAAATTGTCCTTTCATTAAACTCTCCTTAAGTACTATTAACTCAAGTATGACTCTGTTTCCTGGTGGGACCTTGATACCTTAAGAAAGACAGGCATGCAAGATTTCTTGTCCTAGAATATTGGTCATTAAATTTAACCTAAGAAATAATGAAATCAAATTTAAAATATCAAATGAAATGTAAAATTCTGTCTACCCTAGACAGCTGTAGCATATACCTACCATAAATCATCATTGCTTTAACTAAAAAGTACATGCAATTTAATAGTTTAGTTAAAAGTTTTTTAATTAGTTTAATTAAATAGGATTAATAGAAGTAAAGGAAGATTGAAGTAATGAAAGGCCTGGATTAAAGAAATGTGTGTGTGTGTGTGTGTGTGTGTGTGTGTACATATATATACGTATATATATATATGTTATTCTCTAGATATAGACCTATATGACTTAATGGTTAACCACATATTCTAGAATAGAGGCCCATCTACATAGTTTTCAATTTTAATGAGTATTACTGCTCAGTTCCAATGCTATCAAACACATGTACACCAAATTATTTTGTTTAATAGATAACCATTTTCTATTATTTTTACACATCGACATTCTGATTATAATTCACATAACTTCAGCAGAGTTGTACATATCAGAGATTCTGAAGAAAGATTTAAGAAATTTGTGCTCAGTATTTGTTAGGTATTTTAAGGTTCCATTGGGAGGGATATTATCTTTAATATGGAACTTTCAAAATGATTTGATAATATTGATATTAAACAAGTTTTGTTTATTTTGAGAGAGCTTGATTAAAGAGCCTCCCTGTTCTGATCTCAGATTTCTGCATTTATGGATTATCTGACAATGGTCATAAGATTCAATTTTCCAGATCTTAGCTTCCTTAACTAGAAAACAAGGCCCACATCAAAGAGTAGTTGTGAGGATAAACTAGGTAAGACATCTCTAACACTCAGGTGTAAGCTGGTCTTCCAGTATAAGTATTCAATAATGTTAGATATTTTGCAGAAATTTGATAAAGGACTATCCCCTGCTTCTACTTTATGTTTATAGCATATATTATTTCAGGGAGCTCTCTTCATTGTGGTTTTTGCTATTCTCGTAGGTCTTCATGTTTTAAATTCCTTTTTTATTTTTGCTCCTCTGATTAGCTAGCTTCATATGTTCTGTCTTCAAGTTTCCTTATTCTTTCCTCTGTTTGATCAAGTCCTCTGTTCAAGCTTCCTAATGTGCTGTTCGGGCCAGTTTTTGTGTTCTCTATTTATAGGATTTCTCTTTTTTTTTTTTTTTCAAATTCTAAGACTTCTATATGGTGTCTATTTCTTTGACTATTTTCTCATTTTGTTCCTGGATTCTTTTCCAAATTTCATTTAGTTTTCTATTCATATTTTCTATGTTTCCCCACACTTTCTTAAGAGGATTGTTCTGAATTTTCTGTCTGACAATGTCTAGATCCACTTTTCTAGATTCTTCTGGATTCATTACTGGTGCTCTGTTGATTTCTTTTGGTGGTGGTGTTGTTTTCTGAATTTTCAGTCTTTGTCTTTATATTGATGCCTACACATTTGAAGAGATGGCCACCTCTTCTAGTTTTTGCAGGTGTTGTTTGGTGGCATTACACCTTTACTACGTAGTATGAGAACTTAAACACTAGCTTGTTGTTTCTTCCCGTTCTAGGGAGAATTTATAGTGAGCACCAGAGCTAAAACACTGCATTAGAATTAACCTGTTGCTATTGTTTTCCAGTCTGTGGAAGACTTATGGTGAACATCAGAAGTTAAATGTTGTTCTGGAATTATATTGCTGCTATTCCATTTTTTACTGGTTTGGGGAAGACTCAAATAAGCACCAGAACTTAGTCATGGCCTTTTAGTTGTTTCTAGGTCAGGAGAAGGTCCCATTCAAGCACCTGGGCTATTGTGGCAAATCTGGCCAGGGATTTGGGCCCTCCTATGGATTGTGCCCCCTCCAGCACTCTGATGCCAGGCGATAACTTCAATGTGGCATCCTGCCAATCAGAGCTCAGAATAGCTGTCAAGACCCGTATGTCAGTCTCTGTTACCAGTTCTGCTTTCTTGCCCCCAACTCACCCCTAGTGGTTCAGCCCTCCTGTCACTCACAATGGTTTCTGCAGTTCAGTGGGCTGAAGTGGACTTCCCATGAGTATTTCCAGACCGGTGAGGAGATTAAATGTTCAACCCCTAATTTCCTCCTCTCAAATTAGAAACTGTAGGTCTAGGGAAATTCTTTGTGAGAAGTGTTATGCCATATTGGGGAGAGGGTTGTGCCTCAGTTTTTTAATCTGTGAAATGAGAATAATAAATGTGCTTACCTCTTGGAATATTTTTATGAGATTTGAATGAAATAACATTTATAAAGTACTTAGTACAATGCCTGGCACAAAGTAAGTGCTTCATAAAACTATTATTTTTGTTATTGCTTTGAGTAATAAGAGCAATGGGTGGGAGATATAGAATATAAACTCTCTGAGGAGGTGGACTATAGAGCCACATAAAGGTCCTGATATAGCTTTTAGATTTTATTTTATTTTGCTTTATTTTATTTTTGGTCACTACAAGTTTTTTAGACATGCATGTTTAAGACATTTCTTAGTTTTTTGACTCTTTCTTCTAATTAGTGGAGGAGCTATGTTATAGATTTAAGTTACCGTTCACCCTTCTCCCATATGAGACTCTGTTTGTTCAAGCATGTGCACAAAAGTCAGAAATCAGATGGGACCCAGTAGGACTTTAGAAATAGCTTCATAGTTGATTCCAAAATATCCAGGAACAGGGTTCTCAGTTACAACCCAGATTTAAGAATCTGATTTGGGCTTGAGGCTAAAAAGGAACTTTTCAATTCCCAAACTAAATATTGATCTTAAGATCCACCTACTATCGAGATATGAATGGACCTGCAGGGTAGACTTAGGTCCATTTATCCAACCAAGTACATGGTCAAGACCTCAGAGTAGCCTCACATACCCAATGACAGAAGTCAAAGAAAATTTTGCCTTATTTATTTATTTTAAAGAGACAAGAAGTTCAAGGATAGCTATCGAGTTTCTACCCAGAAGTGAAAGCACAAGCAAAAAAACCACTTTTCTAACGATGTTTTGAAATTTGTGTCAAATTTTAATTTCCAAGAACTCTCTTATTTTTACATTTTAAAATATATCGTTTTGTTTCTGTTTTCATGGATGAAATATTTTCTCTTATTACTTTTAAGATAATAACTATAGGTATTTCCTTTCTGTTTTAAGTTTTCTTCTACTTTCTATATTGTCTCTGTTCTAAATTCTTTTTGTTTGTTTATTTTCTGTCTGTTTTTCAAACTTCAGGCTTTCTTCACATGCCTGGTGATATTGGTGGGACAAGAAATTATAAGAATTCCACTGGCAATGGCAGAAAGAAAGAGCAAGAATAATATATAGATGAACTATAGCAGAATGGGGTGAGTGTGGGATACGGATGAAGTTTTAGTGGAGAGCAATAGATGTGAAAATGTTGTTCCCAGACTGATGTATTTGGATATCAGGGTAGAAGACTCATTAGTGGTAAAAGGTCAGGGTCAGGAAAAGGGGAAGTTTGGTTTGTCAGAAAAGCTCTTGTCATAATGGGAGTAGATTGAAATTTCATTGTATTATGGTGAGCAAAAGAGGGCCAGCAAGATGAAATTGAGATAGAATCATTTCTAAAATTACAAGTGTATACTGGAGAAACCTTACCCAGGTCTGCAGAGCCTGAAATAGAAAGTTGGGCAGCTCATGACACAGAGCTCAGGGATCTAACCTGGCAGACAGAGCCTTGTAGAAAAAACTCTCAGAAAACTAGAAGTTGATGACACAGGAGTTAGGTAAAATCATCTAGAGGATCTCTCTACCATCATCAGTGTCTAATCAGTGATGGAGAAGGTTGGACAAAGTCTTCAAGCAGGGAAATGAACAAAGGTTAGATGTCCACATAACAGGTCTGAGGCACCTATCCAAGAGGAAGTCTTGAATGAACAGTTCCTCCAAAGAGATTACTGAAAAAGAATTGACATAAAAACACATTCTTATATGCTGGATCATGGCTGGCTGAGAATAGCGAGGGAGCACTGAAAATTGTCCCAAGTCTATGTGAGGTATGGAAAAAAAAGATGTTCATCCCCAGCCTGAACTTACTTCCATCATAAGCTGGATCTCTTAGCCTGCTCAAATTTGACCCAAGAAAATCAGGCTGGGGCTGGGCCAGGAAGTAAGGCCCATCGATTAACCTAACTATAAGAGCTAAGGATGTCAAAAGCTGGTAAAATGAAACAACAGGCCAACATCAGAATCTTGACATGTAGGGGAAGGGCCAGATGAAGTAGTGACTCTAAAACTTCACTGTGCATCAGAATTACTTGGAAAGCTTGTAATCAAACAGTTGTTCACAACCTACATCCAAAGATATAGATTTTATTTGCCTTGGGTAAGAACCAATAATATTTATTTATTTAATAAACTCTTTTGGAACAGTTTTAGATTTGTAGAATTATCAAAAATCAATACAGAGGGTTCCTGTATACCCCACACCCAGCTTTCCCTATTATTAATATCTTACGTTAGTATGAGACACTTGGAACAATTAATGAACTAATATGGATACATTATTAATAATTAATGCCATGATTAATTCATATTTTCTCGGTTTTTATCTAATGCCCTTTTTCTGCATCAGGATCCCACCCAGGATGTCACATTATATTTAGTTGTCATGTCTCCTTAGGCTCTTCTTGGCTGTGACAGTTTCTCATGCTTTCCTTGTTTTTCATGACCTTGACAATTTGAAGATTTCTGTTTAGATATTTTGTAGACTATTGCTCAATTGGAATTTTTCTAATGAGTAGATTTGGGTTATCTAATTTTGGAGAGAAATACCACAGGGATACATTAGCAGTCTTTCATCATATCAATGGTGCATGCTGGCAACATTCCTTAACACTATTGATATTTTTGATCACCTGAGTTTCATCAGGTTTCTTTGTTGTATACTTACTCTCCTCGTCCCTTTTCAAATTGTACTCATTGGAGAAAAATCACTATCTTCAGCCCACATTTGAAGAGTGGAGATAGAGAACCCATTACTTTTCGTTGTTGTAAAATATAAATGAGGGAGGACCCCAAAAAACCAGAATTATCTTTTGTAATACATTGGGAATTTGTTTCTCCAGATCAAAAAGTCAATCAAAGTTTTTATCTGGAAATTTTGAGATAATTGCCTTATGATTTACAGAAGAAACATCCTGACTTGTGGCAAATAGGTGACTGATTCTTCCACCGTTACAATGGACCTGGCCAACCAGGCTGAGTGTTCAGCAGTTTTTGACCAAAAACAGCATGAAGCCCATGACCCACCCTCTCTATTCACCCGATCTCGCCTCTAGCAACTTTTTTTGTTTCCCTAGATTAAAAAAAGTCCTCAAAGGGACACATTTTGCCGATGTGGAAGAGGTGAAACAACAAATGGCAGGAGCACTAAAAGGCATCAAAATTAAGTAGTTCAAAAACTGTTTTGAGCAGTGGAAAAAGCATCTCAATAGGTGTATTGCATCAGTTGGAGAGTACTTTGAAGGTGACTGAAGTTTAAATATGTAAGAATCAATAAACTTTTTATAAATAAATTCCTTTTTTTGAGGTCCCCCTCATGCAACATAAAATTTACCATTTTAGCCATTTTAGGTGTTATATTTATTGTTTGTTTCTCGGTAATAGTAATATGTACCGAGGGTTGAGCACCACTTAGATAATGGAGGAAGAGAGCAATGGAGAAACACTGAGATGTTTCAGACCACACAGAACATCAGAATGAATGTGGATATCTTTAATGGGTGTCTTGTGGAGTCACACTGACCCTCTTAACTTTCTGTCCCTTTTTGCAGTTGCCATAGGCTTATCTGTGCAGGTGACTGCTAGGAAGAGAGGTGGAGTTCCTGGTCAAAGTGGGAACCTGCAAAAAATGAGCAGAGGAAGAAGTCTCTCATCTTCACACCTTTGATATCTTTCACAGCCTCAAACACAATGCTTAGCACAGAATATGAGACAGTTTATTAATTAAGAAAAACACTTTATTTATAACACATTGTCAGATTTCACAATCTGTCATAGGTAAACTGACTTAGGGTCCCCTGACATCCAGGTAACGTCAACCTGTCACAGAGCTATGATCTATCTCAGATAATTTCTCTCTTCAAATCACATGCACATCATCTTCTTATTCCCATCTTTGATTCCCATATGGACCCCACCACAAAGAGTGGTCCAATGACATGACCCTTTGGAGGAAAATTATAAAGGAACGCTTCTCTCTGTAAAACAAAAGATCACTTCTCCAGAGACTTGAGAACATGAGCAGAAAAGGAGTCTATGTCCAGAAGCCACTTATCAATAAATGTTTCCTAACCTCTCAATAAACATTTGTTGAATTACAGCCCCAGATGTGATGATCAGTGAGGATACTATTACAAGAGTTGGATTAAAGATGAGACCAGGCATTTGACTACAATAATGGATAAGATGATAAAGATTAGAGTAAACATGTTTCAGCAGCATATAGGGATTACTTTAAATACTAAAGAAACAAAAGAGAAGAAAGGGCCAAATATTACTCTAAGACATCCTTGCTGGCTGACTGAATCTTTGTAGTGGTGCTGTCTCCCACTGTGACTGAAAAGCTTAAGCATGGGGAGATGGTGTCAAGAGAAAAGAAAATGAAGGATTCAGTCATCACTACGTTTAGTGTCCAACTGTGAAGAGCCATGGAAGCAGTATTAACTGCAATACAGAGGACGATGCAGAGCTCAGTAGCTGTGGTTTCAGGAGTGAAGCTGTGGACGAGTAACTAGCAGAGAGTGCTGTGCTGAGAAGGGGAGAAATCACATTTCCAGGCTGTGTTGTAGAAGTGGATAGCAGGGTGTGACAAATGAGTGCAGACAAGAACACAGCCAGCGAGAGGCAGAACATCTGTTGAAGGCAAGCAGTTTTGCAGTGCTGCAGAGATGAGCTTCAGTTTGCAAAGCAGGAAAGGAACTTTTATAAACACAAATTTCAACAATTCACTGCAACCATTTATGAGATCTTTTGTTCATGTGAAATTCCAAAGACAGTACAGAGATTCAGTGTTATGTGAGGATGGTGACTAAATTCAGGCTGAAGAAGCAAATATTCACCATTTACCTAGAAATGATGAGGTCCAAGGAGACTTTGATTCTACAAAGCTGTCATTTGGTTGGAAAAAAAGCTGGTATGAGTGCTGCATTTTGATTGACCAGCAGTCAAGATAATGTGTCCCAAACCCCAGAAGGTGAGAGCCATGGCAGAAGCATCTCTCTCTTGGCAAGGTTTCTGAATGAGCTTGGAAGTCTGCAGGCAGCAGCAATGGGGATCACAGCATCCCTCTTGCCTAGGGCATCTAGGGACTCCATTTGTTTTTATTTCCACTAGTGAAAACAAATAGAGGTAGTCAGTTCCAAGGAAAAGAGACACTCGTTGGCTCTTATAAAGGACCTGTGTCCACTCTTCTGCAGAGCTGTGATGGGCAAGCCCATTAGCATGGAGTATTTACATAATGAAGAGAGTCTCCAGGAGAATTTGCAGAAAGCATGCTGGCCTATGGTCATTTAAATGCATCTATGTGAACACTCTATTCTCATACACACACACACACACACACACACACACACACACACACACACTCACGTGCGTGCATACTAAAAAAAAGAGAAACAAAGAACAATTTCTACTTTCTTCTTCACCATTTCCCCACAGTTACTGTTGTTTATGCCCTCATTTAGGAAAACAAAAATAAGAGAAAATATTCTCCAGATAATTAGTACTGCTGAATATTGATAATAGAGTTAAGAGAGTTTCCTAAGCATTTAAAGGAAAGAAGTGTATAAGAATATGGTGCTCATTCCATGGGAAATATATTTTCAAGCCATGCTCCATTTTAAAAATATGGTTAAAATTTCCCATGTTCTTGATATCAGAATCCACCCCTTCCATTCTTTTCTTCACTCAGATACGGACTTTTGAAAATAAATAGAGATGTCTAAAAGAAACAGTGAAACGTTGTAAGATAATAGTAGGAAACTGCACCTTTATGTGTCCATAAAGTCCTCAAAGAAAATATCCACTTTCATTCATATGTTGTAGAATTAGGTCTGTCTTGGGGAACTCCTATGAAGGGCCAACTATGAATTCAAAGTGGTTGTGAGGTAAGACCCAAGTAGTCAAACAAAACATGAGTTACCCAAGAATGCTTTTATTCCATTTGAGTTCCTGTAGTATTTACTTTTCTTAAAGACTGTATTTACTCTCACTACCCCTTGATAACTTCAAGCTTAATTGTTGACTGCTTTCCCCCTAGAAGAATAACTAGGTGGGGCTATTTGTAATATTGTTCTAGGCAGTTGCAAACAACAGAATCTGTTTTAGTTGTTATAACTATAAAACAGATTTACAAGTAAAGGCAAAGGTATTGGGTAACTCAAATAATTATTTCCTAGAGAAATGGTCAAAATTATCCCAGAATTCTCCTAAGGAAAATCTACCTCTTCTGCCCTTGTCAACTACCAAATGCCAAAAACTTGACTTTACTACAACCATTATTGCTGCCAGCCACAATGTTACTTCTGCATCTTACATACACTCATGTTTGCAGATGCCTTGGGTATTATCTGTGCTGGCACAAGTAGAAACCCATGCCAAGATTGTTTTCTTTTTTTATTTATTTCCAAATATAAGTCTCTCATAGATATATATCTGATTCGTGGACCCTAAGTCACATGGCTTACTACAAAGGAGGCTGAGAATTTGAATTCAGACTTGAATACATAGGAATCACAAGGTGGAAATTTCCTTAAATGTAGAAAAATGATTCAAAAGATAATGAGAAGGTATGATTATAATGGGAATCTACAAAAACAGTAGATGGGTAGATCTCCCTCTTTTTCTGGCATTTCTATTTGTGTTCCAGACACTTGTTTAACCTATGATTTCATCAGCTAGACCCATACAGTTTCCCCAATATTTTTATACTTGAGTATCTATCTGCATGTATAATCTAATCAGCTCTCATTCTACAATTTCAAGTGTATTGACTAGGTTAAAAGTTCACTGTTGAATGTGCTAAAACTTCTATTTTTAGTCAACCAGCAATACTACCCTATTCAAATACATAATGATCTGTTACACTTTTATAACTTTGCTATCCTGTGCCAAACTGCTTTTTTTAAGACTTTTTTCAAGACCTTTGCTTTTCCCTGAATAATTGTTTCTCATGCCCACATATTCTCTGACATTATCCTTGTAGATTCTGGGTCTAGGAGTCTCAGTTATGGGTTTTTATGCCTAAAGATCTATATTTACTGAAAGAACTTGTGAATTAAAGGGAAGCATCTGTTTCAGAAGCAGACCAATACTGAAACAACAGCAAACCCAACCCTATAAGAAGAAAAATTTATTCTATACCCACTGAGTACCTTTACAATATGCTGAGCATTGAATAGCAGACTGGGGATTGAGAAATAAATAATGGAAAGTTACTGCTCTCATGGGTGGTAAGAAGATATCTAGTAAGGGAGACAGACCCATGCAGCCTGATGTAAGAGGAAGGGGGCAAATAGGAAACTGCCAAGATCTGGCTGTGCGACTGGAAGAGGGTTTGTGTGGAGGGAGAAAGAGAGGCAGTATTTGGGGTCATAGTTTGCACATCTTGGGAGCATCTGGTGTCTTTCAGAGCAAATGTGGTGAAATGTTAATTCATGACATCTAGATGAAGAGTACATAGGAATTTTTTGCACTATTCTAGCAACTCTTCTGTAGGTCTGAAATTATGTCAATATAAAAGTTTAAAATGGAATCAAAAACATTTCAGTAATTATGACTTCATAAATAGACTATGCTTTCCTAATACCATTTTCTATATTTAGTTTGGAGGCAAAGTATCTGTATCTACTGAAGTCTCATCTTGATTTTTCTTACTGATGGTGCCATATCTGCATGTAGAGAAAATATCAGGCTGAACTCTAACTCTGGGCTTAATTTTCACCTACAAGAACAATAGAGTTATTAAAATGAGTCTGGCAGGAACTTTGGAAGGAAGTAATCTTCTTGGAGTTTTAAAAGTGAAATATTGGCAATAGAAATACAAGTGAATTAGACTTTAGATAATATTTGCAAAAAGTCAGATAGGATGCAGTCATAATTTCATGATCAAGGTCTCTAAGAGGTATTCAAGAGAGATGAGAGATTCTAGAAATTCTTATAATGTAATAAGAAATTAGACTAAAGAGACATTTAAAAAAACCAACAACAGAGAGAGGAATCTAAAGAAAGCAATGTGACTACACAGGGGTCCTCTGATGCATCCAAAAGATAAAAGGAGGAGAAAAAAAACAACAAAGAAAAATACAGGAAATTGGTGCCAATTTAAGTTCCATTTCTACATTTTCTAATGTCTAATATACCACACTGTGGGACAGAAAAAAAGACACAGAAAATTCAAAAGGCACCTGCTCAGTCATCACAACAGGACAGTGATAAGATTGACATAATGACACCAACAGACACTGTTATAGAAGATACAAAGTTTCTTCAGTGGCAAAACACATGAAAACTAATTGAGATACCTTTAGAAAACAGGAGCTAAAACATCATGCTCCTTGCTGGAAGTGAAATGTCTCAAGTCTCCCAAAGTTCCCTACAGAGAAGGGATGAAACTGAGGAAGGATGGCATGAGAAGATCTCCTTGCACGATTTTACACTCTCCTAGCCACCTACTCCTTGATTTTTGAGAGCCACCTGGTATAAATAATTATATAACAATATCAATGCATATTTACGAGATCTGACAAAGTAAAGATCAATTTCCCAAAGTAATCCCCCAAAGTAGGCCTGTATGAGTTATACCCCTTAATCCAGACCCTGACCTAAGATTTAATACTTTTGCACCACCAAAGCATTACATTTATGAGTGGGAATGTGTGGATGCTTGACATTTCAGGTAGACTAAAATAAAAGCCTTTAACTATCTGATGAGAGGACCATATTGCAAAATTAAATAATGAATGAATTATAACTTCTTTAATTGAACTATTTGTTAATCCCCCCATTTTTGTGAGAAGCTGACTCACATTGGCTTGACTTTTCCTGGGTCCCATTATATTATGTGTTTCTTTTCGGGACTATCATGGTCTTATGACTTTATTTAGTGTTTGGTTAACTGTTCAAATTATTGTCATTTTATTTGGATGCACAAATTGTCTCTATTAGACCACTAGCAGCCTCCTCTTTAGGCCAATTGTTCTCAACACTGACTATGTCTGGAGACACTTTTGGTTGTTACAGCTTGGGAAGCTGCGCTCTTGGCACCTAGTGGGTAGAGAGGCCAAGGATGCTTCTGAGCATTCTACGATGCCCAGGACAGCCCCTCACAACAAATAACTATCCAGTCCAAAATGCCTGTGGTTGAAGAACCTTGCCTTTAGGCTAATATTTAATAACACCACCTGTAGACACTTTTAAATTTCCTCTGGCATGCCCCAGATATCTCCTACCCAAGTAATTCCTGGAAACTGGTAATTTTAGAACCTTGCAGTTTGCTTTTCTTAGACCTTCACATAAGGAATGGAAACACTTCTACCTGAAGGTTCTGTATGGTCCTAACAAGACCTTTTTTTCTGCCACTTTTTCTAAGAGACATTGGTCTCCGAGTGGGTGGTCCATGATACCTCAGTCTCAGGCTTAATCAGCCCTGGCATGGGTTAGGAGGTGGGCTCAACCAGGTCGCAATTTGGCCTCACAGCATCTTCTCATGGAGGCTTGCAGCCTTCTCTCCCCACTTTCAGGCTTATTTAATTGCCAGATGAGTGGTGGATAGGGAAAGGGGCTTTTGTTTTTCAGAGGAGGTCTCCACTGGGCCTGCACAAAGATGTGTATACCTCATCTTGCTCTGCCTTCACAGTCTCCCTGTGGGGTTGCCCCTCTACTTACTCCTCTTTTGGGCCATGTTTTAGGCTTAGTGTTTTTCTCCCCAGAATTCCTATGTTGAGGAGCTATATTTGGAAATGGGGCCATTAAGGAAGTAATTAAAGGTTAAATGAGGTCATAAGGGTGAAACCCTGATCTGATAGGATTAGTGTGTCCTTATAAGAGACACACCAGAGATCTCACCTTTTCTCTTTTTCTCTCCCTGGGCATACTCACAGAAAGCCAGAAAGAGAGCCTTCATCAAAAACCAGACCTTCCAGAGCCTTGACCGTGGCCTTCTAGCCTCCAGAACTGTGAGAGAATAAATATCTGTTGTTTAAGCCATTCATTCTGTTGTATTTTGTAATGGCAGCATGAGCTGAGTAAGACAGGCTGTCAGTGCAAGAGCACCTGATTCTCTACTAACTCCCTTTAATACTTATTTTTTTTCACTAGCTTCCACTTAATTTTTGAGACCATCCCCACCTTGTGCAACATTAAAAAATATTTTATTATATTTCTTCATCCTATACTAAAGTTTCAGGGGAAGATACATTTGTCTAACCTTTTCTTATTTCCTAGCTCTGAGATTGTTGAAAACACATGCATGTGTCCACTTCTGCCAGCCCAAGATTTGCAACTTTAGAGAGACTGACTTTCCTATTTATTTATTTATTTATTTGATAGAGTCTCACCCTGTCGTCCAGGTTGGCGTTCTGTGCTGAGATCAAGATCATAGTTCACTGCAGCCTCAAATTCCTGAGCTCAGGCGATCCTCCTGCCTCAGTCTCATGAGTAGTTAGGACTATAAGCATTCACCCCCACATGTGGCTAATTTTTTACTTTTAAAGTATTTTGTAAAGACAGCATCTATGATGCCAAGGCTGGTCTCAAATTCCTCATCTCAAGCAATCCTCCCGCCTCAGCTTCCCAAAGTGCTGGAAGTACAGGCTTGAGTCACTACACCTGTCTCCTTATCTTAGTTTAGGAAGGTAGTTTTTTTCCTAAGTGAAATTATATCTATAATTATAAAATCAATGATTTTACCATTATACTTGCATTGTCAGTGTTATTTCAATTAGTATTCTTAGGAGCCATGGGTTATCCTGAAAATGATGGCACACAGCTCTCTATTTCTCAATCATACTTAAAAAATTAAACATTCCTGGTAAACCTCTGTGCAAACAAACATTAATCTTTGAAACAGAAGTTTCAAAAAGATCGTTTCTTGTACCCCTTAATCGATGGATGTTTTATCCTTTATTGAAACACTTTTGCTTTCCACTTGAAAAATGCCTGGTCCAACGAGAAAATTGTTTTTGAGTGGCTGTCTCTGAACATATTTTTAAAAAGCCAATTAGTTGCCACAAATCCTGGAGTGCTAAGGAAAGAGCTGACAGAAAAGGAAAAGGTTTAGTACACAAAAGTTAAAGCACAGCTATTCATTATTAAAATTCTAATGTGAGGCAACCCCCTTGGGTCCCCTCCCACTGTGGGAGCTTTTCTGTCCTCTCAATAAATCCTGCTTTAAAAAAAACAACTCTAATGTGGACCCAGTTATTCCTTATTCACTTTTCAACTAAGATCAGTGAAGATTGAGCTTTACTTAATTTTATCATTGTTACTACCACTTCCTCCCACATGTATAACCTCTTATTTCTTAACTCTTATTGTTATAAAAATCTGCTGCCAGTGAAGAAATTTTTTAAAAAGGCAAGTAATTTTCTCTGCTTAATTTTCCCTCGTCCCATTTACATCTAAAATGCCAGAAGTATTCAATTTCTGCCAAGACACAGCTTTGGTCTCTATTTCCATTACTACCCAAACTGGATTCTGTAATTTCATTTTCTACTATGATACCCCAGTTATCTTTAACCCTTTGGCTTCAAGCAACAGAAGCAACCAGAAAACTATGACTGCGAACATTTCCAATATTCAATCCAGAATGTCAAACTATGTGAAATCAAGGTGCCAATTGACATATTTCACTGAAACACTTCTTCCTTTATTTCTAGCCATGCTTTTTTTCTTTTTAAACAACAAAGATGGTCCACTTGTTACCGCCTCATGCTGGTAGTAACACCTCTGTGGTTTCTCTAGTTTTGCTTATCAACACAAGTATCAGGATCCAAGGACTTAGTAGAATTCCATTAAACAGTGAATCACAGTGATATGATCCACAGAAAGGTATCAATAGACACAGCTAGAAATGGAAGTTTCTATGAAGATGGTCAAATGAAGTAGAAGGTACACAATGTTCTGACAGTTGAAGGCAAGGATTTCTAGCTCCCCATATTTTTTCATGGCGACATTCAGCTGTGGATAACACAACCAACGACTGCACTAGGCATAAGAACTTCACTCTTGCCATACTCATAGAAGTTCATAGTCTTCTAACAGCCCTCCACAGCCCCCACATGACTGTTCTAGACACTCTGACTGCCTTCCCAAAACTTCAAAATAACTAGACACCATTGTGGAGCATTTGTTTCAAGTTTGGGTAAAGAGAGGGCATTTAAAAGAAAAAAAAATCAACTAGCAATCCCAGGCTTTCTATCTCTCTGATGTTCATCCTTGTAACACCTAAATCAAACATGTTATCTCACCCCAGAACACCCTTTTCCTTCTGTGTATCACATACTGATTGAGAGCATCAGTGTACAGTGAATCAAGCAAAGGGGAATCTTCAAGTTATCTTTGACGTAAACTTTCTCACATCTGCAATCTAATCAGGTCTTAAGATCTGTAGATTCTTCTTATGAACTCTCTCTTAAATTCATTCCTTCTTCTGTCTTCTCTTTAACCCATTTTTTACCTACCTTTCCCAAACAGACTTCATATCTTCTCTTTCTCTATACAATACTTTAAGGTGATCCCATCTACTCTTTTGGATTAAGATACCATCATTTTGCTGATGATTCATAATTTTATCTTTAGCCAGAAGAATTCTCTAAATTGCAGATTCATACATTCCACATGTTCAACAGGCTACTTGATGTTTCCACTTAGACGTCTCAAAGTCACCACAAAGTTAACATGTCTAAAATAGAATCATTAATTTTCAGTCCAAAATGCATCCTTTCTCATCATTCTTCCCCATCTCAGTAAGTGGTACCACTTTCCATCTAAAATCTCAATTCAGTTCCGAGACAGTCATCATTGATTCCTCCTTTCCCCTAACTCCCTAAATCCAATCCCACAGCAAATTACACCGGTGAATCTCAAGCATTCACATTTCTCCATTCCTATCATCACAACTTTAGACTAGGCCACCATCATCTTTCATCTCAACAACTTCAACAAATGCCGTTTGGTCTACACTATTCTACTTTTGCTTCTTTCTAAACCATTCTCTACACCATAGCAAGAACACTTGTTTATAACATGACTTGGATCACCTAGCTTACTTAAAACCCCTCAATGGTTTCCTGTTCCATTTAAAACGCCTTACCATAGCCACACAAGGCCCTATCTACCTCTCTAAGCTCATCTCAAACCACTGACTCCCAATTTGGGTAATAAGCCCCAGTCATACTGAGCTTCTTAATGTTCCTATAATCAGCTAACACTCTTATCTGCTTTAGAGCCTTTGCAGACTCTGTAGAATGCTGTTATCAGTATTCGCATGGCCAACTTCTTCTCAACTTTTAGTCCTGAGTTCAATTTTTACCTCCCCAAGAGGTCTTCTGACCATATCAAAAGTAGGCCACTCTGCTATGTGTGGTGACTCATGCCTGTAATTCCAGCACCTTGGGAGGCTAAGAAGGGAGAATTGCTTGAACCCAGGAGTTGAGACCAGCCTGGGCAACATGGTGAGACCTCGTCTCTACAAAAAATAAAAAAAAAAAAAAAATTAGCCGTGCGTGATGGTGCATGCCTGTAGTTTCAGCTGCTCAAAAAGGCTGAGGCAGAAGAATCATCTGAGATCAGGATATAGAGGCTGTGTTGAGCCGTGATTGTGCCACTACACTCCAGCCTGAGTGACAGATTGGGACTCTGATTCAAAAAACAAAAAGAAAAGAAAAGAGAAGCAAGCTACTCATTATTCTTTAACTAAACCACTTGTTTCCTTCATAAAACATTATTTGTAATTATAGTGTTTGTTATTTTGTCTCCTTGCTGTCGTTATTGTTGTAGTTTGTCTGTGTGGTTCCTCATAGTACCTGGCATATACTTAGAGTTTAATGGTCTATTTTATATCTCTCTTTTGCTTAAAAATTTTGATGTTTCTTTGCTTGCTACAGAATAGAGTTTAAACTCCTTACTATAACATGTGTGTACTCATAACAATATAAACCTGATCTACTTTTTCAGCACCTTTCTTACCACTTCCAACTCCACTGTGTATCAGTTAGTATATTGCTCATTGGTGAACAATGAAAAATATAATGTGCAGTAGCTTAAACTAATATGAGGACTGTTTTTTTCTCATGTAACAAAAGTTGGAAACAGGTAATTAGGACTAGTGTGGCAGTTCAACAATGCCACAGGGAGCACAGGCTCCTTTTGTCTTCCTACTGTGTCACTGACAATATGTGGCTTTGTTTTTATGGTTATGAAAGAGTTGTTGAATCTCCAAGTGTTATGTCCACAGTCCAGATCAAAAGAAAACCTTCTTCTTTACAGTTGTTTTTTTTATATATTTTTTTATTAATCAATATTTTTTATTATGGTTCTGTGGGGTACAGTTAAAGGTTAGGTTTACAAGTATGTTTCATTCAGGCACCCTGTTGATAAGAGGTGTTTCCCCATCACCAGACAGATATTTGCTGCCATTGATCCCATCTCCCTCCTCCACCCATAGTTTCCCACTACTGTCAGTCATTTTCTTATAGTATTATATTGGATGTTAAAGGTCCATTATATGAGTG
>NW_007251210.1:164258-199705 GCF_000164805.1 Carlito syrichta | reverse complement strand
GATGGGCAGCACGGTTGCTTCCAGGTTCTTGCTATTGTGAACAATGCTGCGATAAACATATATGTGCAGGTATCTTTTTTATAGAGTGATTTGAGATCTTTAGCATATATTCCCAGTAATGGGATTGTGGAGTCATATGGGAGGTTGATATTTAGAGCTTTTAGGGATTGCCACACTGCTTTCCACAGAGGTTGCACTAGTTTACACTCCCACCAACAGTGTAGAAGTGTTCCCTTTTCGCCACACCCTCTCCGGCAGCTGTTATTTTTTGAGTTGTTGATAATTGCCATTCTGACTGGAGTTAGGTGGTATCTCAGTGTGGTTTTGATTTGCATCTCCCTGATGATTAGTGAGGTTGAACATTTCTTCATGTGTCTGTTGGCTGCTCAGATGTCTTCCTTTGTGAAGTGTCTATTCATATCTTTTGCCCATTTTATAATGGGGTTGTTTGTTTTTTTCTTTTCAGCACGTTTGAGTTCCTTGTAGATCCAAGATGTTAAGCCTTTGTCAGACCTGGTGTTGGCAAATACTTTTTCCCAGTCTGTAGGCTGTCTCCCTGCTCTCTTGATGGTTTCTTTGGCTTTGCAGAAGCTTGTCAGTTTAATTAGGTCCCACTTGTCTATCTTTTCTTTTATGACCTGTGGGTTTCGGGTTTTGTTCAGAAATTGGATGTCAGTTCCAATTTCCATGAGAGTATGTCCTTCATTTTCTAAGGTTCTTATGGTTTGAGGTTTTACATTTAGGTCTCTGATCCATTTGGAGTTAACCTTTGTGTATGGGGATAGATAAGGGCTGGGAAAACTGGCTGACCACATGCAGAAGATTGAAACAGTTGTTTTCTATTTATTCAGAAAGAGCAGTCTTTCCCAGAAACTTCTACTTACATCTCATTGGCTAGAACTGTGCCACATGACCACCTCTAACAAGGAACACTAGGAGATTGTATGTTTTTAACTGAGTACATATTCTTCCGTGGACAAAATCATAGACCTATGAGTAATGGGAAAAAAGGAATGGATATCAGGTAAGGTCAATTAGCATCTACCTCATCTTGCATCATTTTCACTAGTCATAGTGGACTATTTTTCACAGTTTCCCTAAAATACTACACTATTCTACAATACTTTTATCTCTTTGCTTCTGCTATTATCTCTACTTGGAATATCTTTCTTTTGCCTCTTAACGTAAAAAATTCCACTCATCTTTCCAGACTGACCTTAAATGCTTCCTATCTGAAGTCTTCTTTTATTTTCTGAGGCAGGATTAATGTTCCTTGAATTTCTGGGAGGTGGTAAAAGAAACAAGGGCTTTGTCTTATGGTTCTATCACCAGCATTTAAACAAATGCCTGAAATAGTGTAAATAATCAAACTGAAAAAGGAGAGAAGTCCAGTAGGAAGTTTCTCCCTTTTAATCTTCACAATACTCCCATGAGTAAGCTATTACTCTTGTTTTACAAATAAGGAAACTAAACCTAAAATAACGTGCCCAAGGTCACACAGTTAATACAGTGGTCCTGGAAATTAATTAATTAAGAACTATTAATTAAGAATGATTTCTTTGCCTCCCATACCACCTCCCTGTCACTTTTTGATTTATTTTATTTTATTTTATTCAAGGCTCAGCAAAGTAAGGTTGATGGGCAGGTCTCTTGTTTCTGTAGAGAAAGTTTTATTGGAACACAGCCATGCCCATTCTTTTATGTATTGTCTATGCTTCTTTTGCTTACAAATACAGAAGAAATGAGTCATTGACTGTATGACCTGCAAAACCTATTTACTATCTGACTCTTTACAGAGAAAGTTTGATGACTTCTGCCTGGGTTATACCATACTGACTCTTGAATAAAACTGAAAGATCAGCACCATAAAAAGAGATATTTCAAATTATTATTTTTTAGAGCAACATTATTTTTTTATTTTTTATTTTTTTTTGAGTTGGAGTCTCACTCTGTCACCCAGACTGGAGTGCAGTGGCCGCTCCCGGCCACCGCAGCCTCGACCTGCTGGGCTCCGGTGATCCTTCCGCCTCAGCCTTCCAAGTAGCCGGAATTACAGGCGCACGCTACCACGCCCGGCTAATTTTTTGACTTATTGTAGAGATGAGGTCTCGCCTGCCCAGGCGGGTCTCGAACCCGCAGGCCCAGGCAATCCACTCACCTCAGCTTCCCAAAGATGCGGGATTACAGGCTGAGCCACCCAGCCCGGCTTAGAGCAACATTATTAAGAAAAAAAAAAACACTAAGATTCTTGTTGAAGAAAGACCTAGCGTTAAAAAATGACAGAAGGCGAAAGGGGAATTCAGCAGTTCTGACTTTTTTCTGTGTTCAACAAGAAAGAGAAACAGCATTCAAAAGAACTGAGGTGAAGAAAGAATTGATTAACCATTATAAGAATAATTCTTACTCCACAGAGCTGTTGTAAAAAATGGAATGAGCTAAGACATGAGATAAGGCACAATGCCTGGCATGTAGTCAAGATTCAATAAGCAGTGCCTACACTCCAATGTTGTTGCTTCTGAACATGACCCTCCTGTACTGTGAGGACTTTGAGGATCAAGGGAAGAAAGAAAAAGCATTCGCACTGATTCAAGTCCAGAATTCCATAAGGCTGGAAAATCACCCTGATCTATCTTGGTTCCATTTTCTCCAGAGAGCCATTCCTGTATCTTGAAGGAAATTGCAGTCTCTGGTAAGAACACAATTAAGTCTGAGCCTATTCGCTTTCCCTGTGTTGGTCTAGCCCAAACTGCTCCATTTGTTACCATCACTGCATTCTCACACAGAAGAGCCAGGTGCTGAGGAGACAGGATGGGAATAAGGGAGTCCCAGGGTAACTTCAGTGAAGTCCAGAGCAGTGCTCATCACAATCCTCTCAAAATTCCTTGGAGGAAAGCTTTCCAGCTGTATGAGGGGAAGATAAAACCTGCCTAGTTTGGAGCCTTACATAACCTCAGTGCAGAAACCAGCTGGGTCCCAGGAATGGCATTATAGTCGTCTCACTTAAGGCCTGTGCATTTACCAGAGGCTACATTATTAATGATCTGAGAAAGAGGGCAAATTGTATTTTGGGGGAGGTGTGCAGGGAAGAAACAATGACCATTTTGATCAAAGGAGCATAACATTGGACACGAACCGCCTATGACTTTCCTACCAGAAATAACTTATTTACAACATGGGGCTTTGGCTTTTAGAGGGCTGAGCCTGAGTGCATGTTTTCTGTGGTGGCTTGTTTTATAACACAGGTTGAGCTCCGGAGAGAAGCTGTTATGGAGCCAAGTCTTCTTATATATTCTTAATGATTGTAAAGTGTCTGGATTTACTGCATGAAAAATGCAGGCTATAAAAGCAGAGTGGAGCATGCTGTATAAAAACTGCTATTTGTTTCTCTTTAATAGAATACGGTCAAATTGTGGCAATATTCAGTCAAAAGTTGCATTTGGAGAGCAATAATAAATAAAATATCCCTTAATAAAATAGTTAAACAGGAGCTATCCAATCATTAAAGCTTTGCTTAAGTACACTACAAGCTTACTACACAGAGCAAACCAAGCACACCAAACCCCATGTAAATGATAATCCTCAGAGTTTCGGGAGGTTCCCCCACTCCAATGATGTGAATAATTCTGACAACCCTGCAAATAGTAATGGTGAAGACGTCAAAACAAAACACAGCATTAAAGAGACACAAGGTCCCTACCCTAATAGACCTACTTTTGCTTACGCTGAATAAATAATTCCTTATGTACAGGAATCCATTAAGTAGCCATCCTATTTTCTGCCTCTGGACTGAGCATTCTGAATTGCCTACATTCTTAAAACTCAGGAAAATATTGGGAAATATTTCTATTAACAGCTACCAAAGCTATCTGCAACAGAGTATAGGATATATATTGATAAGTTTTTGCCAGTTCACTGCAGCCGATAAATATGATTTCTCCTTGCAGTTCCATTTTCTGAAGTGTGCATTCTGTTTCTATAGCAACTTTCATTTTGTTAACCTGTTACTCACACTAAAAGTCTGTTATTTTTAGCATAACATTTCCAAAAGTCTTTGACAAAAAACAACATGGAAAAAGATAGAAGATTGAAGATAAACGTGATGTCCAATATGAATTCTAACATGTGTCATATTTGGTCAGTACATCATTTACAGTGAAATTGCGGAAATATAGATTTGTTAAAATGTGTATGTTCCTGGACTGTGCAAAAAAATACCATATCCCATATCTTTTTTGGAGCAAGGTAGAGTATAAATAAATAACAATATTAAAATGGAATTTTTTTTTACAGATTTTCACTAAAATAAAATCAAAGGAGATTATAATGCTAAAATTTTTTTATGTGTGGTTGAGTCAATGTTTTGCTGTTGAATTACGGTTTTAAAGACACTATTATACTATTAGGACATGTGAGACTAATGGAATAAATTGTAGCTATGAAAAAAACTATGTAATAAACTGAATTGTGAGGGAAAGCAGTTCTGTAGATATCTGACACTCATAATGAATTGTGACATAGCTTGCCCTTTGATTTTCTCACAAATTACTTCTTCTTTTTCCAAAATATTGTCTTATCTTTCTCTTCTCAAAAGTGAAATCTGGCATGGTTTTATATAACATAGGTGAGAATGAACAACTTTATGAACACTCTGCCAGCCTGATCTCCCCCTTTTGATTTGGGTGGGGAGAATATTGCACTCCATTTATCAGAAGTGATCCTGGAAATTAAACTTGACTTGAGTTTAAGATGGGAATAATTATTTTCTAATGTTCTAACTAAAGTTTTCTAATGATTAGAAAGGCAGTGCAGGAGAGTTGGTAAGAACCTGGCTTCTGGAACCAGACTGCCTAGGTTTAAATTCCAGATGCATCACTTACTGTGTGACTTTTGGCAATTTACCTATGTACATCATACTTCAGTTTCTTCATTTGTAAAACAGAAATGATAATTATACCTACCATAGGGTTGTTGTGAAGATGAAATAATTTATATATGGAAAATTGTTAAAAGAGTACCTTTGTATATAACCCACTTTGTCAGATGTATCTTTTTTTAATCCCTTAACCTCAAGGAGTATAGCTTTCCTTTACTTATTTCCTTTTCTTCTTTAAATAGGAAACACACACACACACACACACACACACACACACACACACCCACACACACACACACTAATGCATCCTTTTATTGACTGATTGATAAAACTGGGTGCAAACTAATATGTATAGTAGAAATACATATTACCCCAAAGTTTATACCCTGTAATGTATCCTTTTATTGGCTGGCTAATAAAACTGGGATGCAAATTAATATGTATGGTAGAAATACATATTACCCCAAAGTTTGTACCCTGTAAGGGTTCATAACTCTCAGCACTGCCCCAACACACACAGACTCAAGGTGACAAGTTCTAAAGAACACTGGGCATGTCTCCCTCTGTAAAATAAGATTCATCATTTTAGCATACAGTTCTATACATTTTGACAAGCACATATAGCAACCACAGCTATTCAAAATATAGAATATTTTCATCACTCCCCAAATTCCCTCATACCCTTTTACAGTCCTCATTTCTCCTCCTCACCCTGACAACTACTGATATTTTCTCTGCTTCTATAATTCTGCTTTTTCCAGAATGCTTTTTCCAGATGGAATTATACTGTATGTAACCTTCCACTTATAATAATGTGCTTTGAATTTATCCATGTTGTATGTACCATCAATAGCTCATTTTTTATTGGTGAATAGTATTCCATTGAATGAATGTACCATAGTTTTAGAATCCAGTTTTAAGCTCTTCCTAAAGATGCAGTGGGCCTTTTCTATGCTTCAAGAAAATACGAAATTAAAACCAACTAGCAATCATATAAAGTCTCTCGAAAATAAAAGAGACACCTGATGTTACCTGACACAATGGAGCTTGAGTCATTGAAACCTACGAAATAGTTGCTTGATACGGTTTGTGGAGTTTTTCATCCATAGTTCTGATGGAAAAGGAAGAGAGGGGAGAATTATAAAAGCAATTTTAGAAATAATTCTTATTTCTGGGGAGATTGTTAATTAGTAGAGATGAACAAATAGAATATAGTATAAAAGGTACACAAGTACATATTAATCAAACAGAATTATAGGCATAAAACCGTAGCTTTCTCCTTTTCATCAATGCCTCCCCCAAAAAACAACATGAGGTGTTGGGATATGTCCAGCAAATGACTGGGTTGACCCCACCTCGAGGGCTTTTTAACGCAAAGTCTGCCTTATTCACCTTTACCTTTTCTTCTTTGAGTTCATGGTACATGATATTTCGTAGGTGCATACAAAATAGGTTTAATGAATGAAACATTTACTCTTTGTCATTAATAGGAATGTTAGCATGTAAGATATCATGAATTCAGTCCATGAACTCTTAAAATGAATCTATTTTCATGGCTGATCTAGGTGCAAATACAAACGTTTCTAGTAGTGCTCTTTCAGTTACACCATACTGCCTTCCTAAGATATCTCAACTTGATCAAAATTCCTCTCAAAGACTAAAGACTTGATTTTTTTCTGTTGCCAATGAAAGGAGGGGAGTGAGGGAGGAAACATCTTCAATCGTACTTTCCACTGCTTCACCCCAAGTATTTGGAGATCTATATAAAGCTGTTTTCTAAGGAATATCTTTTGCATTACTGATTTTCCATTTTGTCTATTTTTTAAAGCAAGACAAAATATTATCAATCATTTGACTCTGAAGTTATAGAATCATTAAAAAGACAATTTTCTTCCCATTAGAACACTTTCCAATACTGTCAAAATATTCTTACCATAATGATAAAAGTAAGTATATGAGGAAAAATTGCTTGATAATCTCTGTCTGGACAAAGGCTAATTACTCCCATGAGCAAGACAAGAATTTTAAGAATTTTGATCCTTGTTACTTTTTAGCTCAATTTTCATAACAGTAGATATGTGCACACTCAAATTTGTTAGTGTAAATTATGGCATATGAAGAAAGGTTTCTGGTTAAATCACCTGTAAAGGGGCGGCTGACCTTTTCTGCTCATTCTGTTCATCTGAGGTGTAGTTATTAACATCTGGATCCACCAAGTTTGGGTATTTACCTATGGGAAGACCTATAGGGGATCTTAATTAGAGCTCTAAAAATAACAAAGATCAATTGAGAAAAACTGAATTTACACCAGGAAGATAGAATTGTACATAGTTAATATTAACATAATGATACACCACAAATTATAAATACTGACATTTAAATGAAATCTCTTTTTCTTCACTTTGTTCCAAAATGGATTTACCATATTAGTCATAGTTGATGGAAATATATTTGGTCAGGATTCTGAATATTCAAATCCTCAGCTAGCCAATGACGTCATAAGAGACAGATTTGATAAAGGAGGGTGCTCTAGTCTATGTAGGAGCTCTGAGTGTTCCTGATCCAGAGTGAAACAAAAGCTTTCCTTTGTGCTTTTGTACAAAGATGACATTTTAAAGGAGACTGGGTTTTCTCCAAGGTCCCTGCCTCCCTGTACAATTGTTAATCTTGAGCTACAGCATCTTTCCACTTGATTGTGAGTAGAGAGTTAGGCATTAAATTAAAGCAAATGATACCAAGATAAATACTTATTCCCTCCAGAGACAATCCTGTGCTGACTGCCCATACACTTGAGAGAGAAACAATCCTAAATGAGTGCATTCAAAAGCCAAAGAAAAGATGACTGGGAACTTTTTCAAACCAAGATGCAATAACAGGGACTAGATTTACCTTCCCATATGAAGCAAATAAAATTCTAGATGAAATATATAAAACAGTGGCTATTAAGTTATTGGAATCAGCCTATGAAGGATATAATCCCTGAGAAATTGAAAGCTAACAAGATTAATCCTACTATTGCCAAGCTTACTACTTCAAGAGGTTTCCAGGCCACTGTATGGCCAACTCATATGGAATGAATTAAACTCCCTCAGTTGGGGAGGCACTGCTAAGAGGTCTCAGAGAGCAAGACATCTGGAGTTAACAAAATAGCAATGACAAGAAGAGAGGTGCACAGAAACAAAATTATGGAGATTTATAGAAAGCCCATCTCAAGTATTCAGCAGAGAACTGATCAGCACATGCAGGTAAGAAAATTCCCCAAGGCCAAGGAAAGAACCATACAAAAGGATTAGAGGAAATAGTATTGGTACTAGCACAGCTCCAATAATTGTGCTGTCTTCACTGAATAAACTGGTAATATTCATAATTCGTGGAATATTGGGTAGGGTAATCAGAAAGGTCTTGCCTCAGTAGTGGATATTAGCCCTAGACCAAATGCTGCTCCATTCTTGACAAACATCTTAAAAGCAAGAACCAAAACGATCAAACTATTTTCAAGTAACTTAACTTCATCCCAGGACAAACTGAAGAATTTTCATAGGAATACAAAAATATCCAGCACCCAGCAAGGGAAAAAAAAAATCACAATTCCTGACATCCTATTAGAGATTACTAGACAGAAAAAATACAACTAATCATGGGGAGAATAATAAATTAACCAAAACAGACCCAGAACTGACACAGGTATTTGAACTGGAAGACAATGACATTAAAATAGTTAATATAACTCTCTACTGCATATGTTTAAAAGCTAGAAAAAACATTGAACATGTTCCATAGAGACACAAACGATATCTTTAAAAATAAAGACACAAATCAAAATTATAGAGATGAAAACAATAATGTATGAGACAGAAAATAACTGGATGGGATGAATGGCAGATTAGACACTACAGAATAAATGATTAATGAACTTAAAGACATAGCAATACAAGCTGTCTATAGTAAAACAGAGAGAATACAGATTTTTTAAATGGTCAGATTACCAATGAGATATAGGACAACTTCACACATCTAATTTACATGTAATTGGCATATATAAAGGAGAGAAAAGATAGAAGGGGATAGAAAAATATTTGAAGAAGTAATGACCAAAATTTTTCCAAATTTAATAAAACTAAAATTTTCCTTCATTTTACTTTTACATGTGTTAAGTAAATGTGTAATAACAAAAGAACAAAGCCCAGAAGAAGAAAAATAGAAGTATACTGTCTAAGGTTCTTATACTTTATGTGAAGTAGTATAATATCAAATGAAGGCAAACTGTGATAAATTAAAGTTATATACTATAAACCCTAAAGTAACCACTAAAAGAGCACAATAAAGAGTTACAGCTAATAAGCCAGCAAATGAATTGAAATGGAATTATAAAAATAAGCTAAAAGAAGGCAGAAAAAGAGGAAAAGAGAAACAAAGAACAAATGAGACAAATAGAAAACAAATAGCAAATGGTAGATGTCAACGTGAAAACATTAATAATCACATTAAATGTAAATGCTCTAAACATCCCAATTAAAAGGGAGAGATTGTCATATTAGATTAAAATGCTTTATTTATGCTGCCTACAAGAAACACACTTAAGTATAAGGGCACAAGGAAGTTATAAGTAAAATGATGGGAAAAGATTATCTAACACTACTTAAAAAAAAAAAAAAAAGATGGCCAAGAGTAGTGGCTTGTGCCTATAATCCTAGCACTTCTGGAGGCTGAGGTGGAAGAATTTCTTGAGCCCAGGAATTTGAGATCAGCCTGGACAACATAGGGAGACTTCATCTCTATAAAAAAAAAAAGAAAGCTGGAGTGGCTATATTAATAATCACCCAAGGGAAATAAAAGCATATATTCAAATAAACTTATACACAAGGTTTCATAGGAACTTTATTTGTAATAGCCCCAAATTGAAAATACCCCAAATGTTCATTAACAGGTGAATGGATAAACAAATTGGAGCATATTCAAATAATGAAATATTATTTAACAATATAAATAAGTTAATAATACATACAACAGCATGGATGAATCTCAGTATAATTATGCTGAGCAAAAGAAGCCAGACCAAAAAATGGGCACATATGGTATAATTTCATTTATATAGAATTCTAGTAAATGTAATGTTTTTAGTGACAGAAACATATCAGCATTTGCCTGGGGATGTGAGTATGGACTGGAAAATATGAGAGAAAGAGTTTAACAAGGAGTAAAAAGAAACTCTTGGAGGTGACAGATGATAGTTCCTTGATTGTGGTGATGGTTTCATGGGTAACACATATGTCAAAACTTATAAAATTGTACATTTTAAGCATGTGCAGTTTATTGGAGGTGACAGATGATAGTTCCTTGATTGTGGTGATGGTTTCATGGGTAACACATATGTCAAAACTTATAAAATTGTACATTTTAAACATGTGCAGTTTATTGTGTGCTAATTATACCTCAGTAGTCTTTTAATTAAAGAAAAAGAATGTTCAAAATATGCTTCATTTGATGGACAGCATGGTTGGTTCCATGATCTTGCTATTGTGAACAATGCTGCGATAAACATACGTGTGCAGGTATCTTTTTTATAGAGTGATTTGAGTTCTTCAGGGTATATTCCCAGTAGGGGGATTGTGGGGTCATATGGGAGGTCGACTTTTAGAGCTTTTAGGAATCGCCACACTGATTTCCACAGAGGCTGCACTAGTTTACACTCCCACCAACATTGCAGAAGTGCTCCCTTTTCACCACATCCTCTCCAGCATCTGTCATTTTTTGAGTTATTGATAATGGCCATTCTGACTGGAGTTAGGTGGTATCTCAGTGTAGTTTTAAATTGCATTTCCTTGATGACTAGTGAGGTTAAACTGTGGTACATATACACAATGGAATATTATGCAGCCATAAAAAAGAACAAAATAATAAATTTTGCAGCAACCTGGATGGAATTAGAGTTTATAATACTGAGTGATCTCTCACAGAAACAAAGACCTGAGTATCACATGTCCTCACTCATAAGTGGACCTTGAACAACTATCATAATACTATAAGAAAAGGATTGACAATGGCAGGAAACTATGGGGGGGGTCAGGAAGGGGAAGGGAGGTAGGATTAACGGTAATCGATATCTGGGGACGGGGGGCACCCCTCATCAACAAGGGTACCTGCACAGTGCATATTTGTATACCTAACCCTTAACTGTACCCCACAATTTTAAAATTAAAAAATGTAGTAAAAAAATAAATAAAATACAATAAAATATGCTTGATAAAGTCAAAGTTCAATTCCCAAGATTAAGTGGCATATCCTGGCCTGATCCATTTCAACATGCTTCATTTATGAAGATAAACTTATGAGTAGGGAGAGAGAGGAGGAAAGCAGAAAACAACCTTATTTTATACACACACACAGCATAAAACAATAAAGTAAGTGAGAAAATGAGGAAGGCAGGGAATTATATATAATAAA
Organism: Carlito syrichta; assembly: GCF_000164805.1. Lineage (NCBI taxonomy): Eukaryota > Metazoa > Chordata > Mammalia > Primates > Tarsiidae > Carlito > Carlito syrichta. Next base: position 188,388 of record NW_007251210.1, on the reverse strand, counting down.
AATATGTTGAAAGCCAGATGTGAGATTAGAAAACAAAATGCTTGATGCAAAGACCTGTGTACTCACAAGATTAGAGTCATGAAATTGATTCTAAGTTTCTAGTGAGCAACACAAAGAGGAAGAAAGCTATTCAAGATGGCCAAAAAATAAAAACAAAAAAGGGTTCAGAGTAGTATAGCAGAGGCCAGGCAGTAATTTCTCCTATGTGGTCATAGAAAGAAGAGATACCTAATGCAATAAAATGTATTAATGTGCAATAAATACAACCACCTTTGTTGAACTTTTCTGGTAATGTCTCCATTAATATAGATCAGTGACAAAGTCAAAATGTGATTTAATGAAAATATAACTTAGGGATAGGAGCCAGGCAAAAACAACATGGCCCAGGTGCATTGCTCTCTGATGGCCTAGGTTAATCCAAGAATAAATTTTAGAGATTTTAGAGAAATAAAGTTTTGCATGTCTCTTGGCTGTCCTTCATTTGCATAATAAGGCTTTTGGTAATATTAGTTAAGAGTGAGTTCAAGGTTACACACTCCATGAATGTGTATGAGAACATATATATTATGACTAAATCTAAAAACATATATATTATGTGGCTGGTTAAATGAACATCTTTTAAAAAATTAAAATGTGGAAGCTGTGCAAACAGGAACACAAGTGCTCATCAGTTCATAAAGTTAATCCATAAACTATATGAAGAGAAGGCCCTGGATTTTTAAAACAATAATTTGTAGTCCTCTCTCCCGTATGAATTTATAGGTGATTGGAACTCAGGATGTATACCCTAGAACATGCGTGCGGAAATTTTAGCCTAAAATAATCAAAATCGCTATTACCAAATGCCAACAGTGACCCTAAAATAGATATAGCTGGAGGATAGAGAGGTAAGCAGATGAGGAGGCAGGTGGGCAGGTTACACTTGTTGATATATACAATGCCTATATTTAAGTAAGGGAGAATCTTAGGGAGTCCTCCAGAAGAATTGATATCAGATATGACTAAATATTTTTTTGGCCAGAAGATATTTACGTGTTGCCAGGTTGGAGTAAGGTCATTCTTTCCAACTAGACAGTGGTGAAGTCCCTGGTGGAATCTTTCAACTTAGCTCTGAATTATCTTTTTCTATGATTTAACATTTTTTCGTACAAGACTCATGCAGGTTCGGCCCCACGTTGGCATGCTGATTTGGCCCCAATTGACCCCCTGTATATAATGCAGGTTTCAGACACCAATTACAGTAAATTCTCAGAAAGCATAGGCAATCAATTCTAAAGACTATTCTGAAAAATCTCCACATTTCTTGTTGTTCATTCATTATCCTGATAATGGCTTAGCTATTTATTTTCATGGTTCTTCCCCCTTTGGTCCTTTTCCTAAGCACCTCTTGCTGCCTCAATGCTCAGCCCTAGTAGAGTAATGAGGTGGCAGTAACAGCGTAAACACCTCTGCTTTTATCAGCAACAATAGTTTCCAGATTGACCCCAAATCTAAGAACAGACTCTTCAGTTGAATAGAATACAAAGAAAGCTTTAGGCACTTTCTGTGTGGCACTTCAGCCTTTGCTGCAGTTTGGGGTTTTTTCCATTCACACCTGCAACTTTTAGAGTTGTAGCATTATTAATTCATGATTCTTTTTTTTTTTTTTTTTTTTTTGAGTTGGAGTCTCACTCTGTCACCCAGACTGGAGTGCAGTGGCCGCTCCCGGCCACCGCAGCCTCGACCTGCTGGGCTCCGGCGATCCTTCCGCCTCAGCCTTCCGAGTAGCCGGAATTACAGGCATGCGCTACCACGCCTGGCTGATTTTTTGATTTATTGCTGAGATGAGATCTCGCTGCCCAGGCGGTTTCGAACCCGCGGGCTCAGGCAATTCACTCACCTCAGCCTCCCAAAGGTGTGGGATTACAGGCTGAGCCACCAAGCCCGGCTTCTTAATCAAACTGTCAATAAGTTTTGAACTTTTTTTCCGGTGACTTGCTCAAGACTATAAAAATGAACTTTCTGTGCTTTTGTGTTGAAATCTTTCCCATGTATCCCAAGACTAAAGCCAACGGATCCTCCACACCTACTTCTTGGCAACCCTCTCTCTGCTTCATATTTGAGTCTCCCAATTTGCTTTCTCTAGAGCCCCTCTTTAGCTACTTTTGACCTGGCCATTCCCTCTATCTTCTGCTCTATCTTAGTGTGATCCTTTCATATAGTCAAAAGTCCCTATTTGCCCTCTCTTATACACAGATCTTCCAATTTTATTGCTACATCATTGCCTATAGCAGACTAATGCATTCACACTGCCTATCGTTTACAATTTACCACCCTTTAAATTTCACTAGAAGTCTGACCTCCTCCAAGACTCTCCTTATATTGTTCTCAACATTCTCAATACAATATTCTTCTGCACAGATATGTGTAGAATTGGTACTAATGCCAAGCAAACTGGGTTGGAGCAGTACATCTGTACTGTGTTTGCTGTGTAATCTTGGATAAGTACTTTGCTTGCCTTTTCCTCTTTTTGGTCATAATTAAAATGAGAATAATACTTGAAAGGACAGAGCCCAAAATAGAATTTCTCTGGTCTCCTTGAGCTCGTACACAACAACAATCCTTTCCTGGAACCCTGGGAGAGTCATAAGACATTGACATTAACATCTCCTGAAGAATTTGCTTTTCAGGTGGGCCTGTCCCTCTCAAACATGTGACTGGCCCACCCATCCATCTGGTCATCAGGGAAGTGAGAGATCCCATTATCATGGCAACAGTTCCTGTGCTTGCTTGCCCCCTTCAAGATGACACAAAGCAGACCATCACCCAGTGGCCTGCCCCCACCAAAGGAAAGCTTTAAAAAGCATTCAACTTCAAGCAATGGCCACCATGTTTTTCTTTAAGCTCTGGCTCCCTCCCCAATCTTGACGTGGTATTTTCCCCCTTCTCTCTTCAATCTACTTTCTGAATAAACTATTTTTTCTAATCTAATCTCTGTATGATTCTTTGCATCTTACCTACAGCACTAGCTCAGCCCACCAGCCCATTAACCTAACATTTTACTGACTTAATAATACTACTTAAACTCATTTAACCCACAAACAAGTTTGGGAGGTTCACAAGAAAAAGCTGTACAAAAGTTCTACACGTTCGCTCCTTTGTGACTCATGCTGGTTTTGCCACACATCAGTTCCCTGTAAATGTGGGATTCTTTGTATCAGACCATCATTAGAGTGAATTCTCAGAATCTATCTGTAAGCAGTGTGGTTGTCAGACCAGCAGCATCAATAATAACTGGGACGTTAGAATTGTAAATTCTCAGGCCCTACCCCAGGCCAATTCAATCATAAACAGTAGAGTAGGCCCAGTGTCTGTGTTTTAACAAGTTCTCCAAGTGATTCTGATTGCCTGCTAATAATTCTATTCATCTGCTAGTTTACTTCCCTGTAAATTAATTTAGCTACTCCCTTAAGATTGAAAACTTTCTGAGAGAAGGGATATGTCTCAAATGCCTATTCTCAGCAATCACTAAAATCCTGTTGAAGGATTATTGCAAGTTAAATTATCTTAATATGAATCTGTTTTGCAGCCTGAAAATATGCGTTAGCATTTTCATTTTTACAAAGAAGATCATTTAGATTCATAATACTCGCTGAAAAAATGGTTAATGGACCCATTTATTTTTCACAAAATGTTGAAAAGATACCAGGCAAGACAGTGCCAAATGGAAAGTGTTGGCAACTCCTATATGCCTCCGTCCTCAGATAATTTTTCCAGGACTTCAAACATTAGAAGTAGCTGTGAGCAGGGAGTGAGGAAAGAAAGGCATGGGTGACCTAACTAATGAAACCCTGAACTTCATCCAGAGCCTTAACATTACAGTAAGTACAGCACCCTATGTGATGATGCACCAGACTTGAACAATCGACCATGGTAACAGTAACCAAGCCAGCTCCCATTCCTATACTCTGATTTTAATTATACTTTTTTTTTTCTTTTCAAAGCGGGAATATCTGAATAAAATGCTGCTGCAAAGCTATTACATGCAATGTGTATAAATTCTGTAGAGAATAATTGACACTTTGGGAGTCAGATCACTTTAAATTCTAAGTGAAAGAGCCATATTTTCCACCTGATATCACTCTATGCAGAGGTTTCTGATATTCAGTGAAATCACTGAAAAACACACATTAGCAGAATGCAAAATGATGCCAATTTGGTCTCTTTCAGATAGATTTTAATAAAGCACAATGCACATCAGTACTGGAATTTTTACTGCTACAGCCTGGTTATGCAATATTAAATACTATCATTTTTTCCTCTTTTTTAAAAAATAAAAAGCCAAGTGAATATTTGAATATAATTTCTCTTGGCCTTGATAGGCAAAAATATCTTCTATATACTGTGTACATCTCACCCTATAGTTCTACTACATTGTAAGAAAACAATGAAAACAGATGATCTTTCTGTCCCAGCAAAGTTAGCTTTCTAGGGATTTCTTGTCATTTTACCTTCTGAAAGTTTGACATTTAGAAAAATACAAGTCCATGAAGGACTCTCAATATTAGTTTTCATGGGCATTTCTGTATTTCTGGTTTAATTTTTAAAAAGCAGGACAATGGAAAACTAAGAAGCAATATCTTTCTGAGTTGTGTGATTACAAAAAGGTCTTACATTGGACTCATGAGGCAAGTAAATGCAATCTTTTCTCTTCTGTCAATATTGACTTTTAGGAAATCGTTCCTTTCTGTGTAGACTGGTGCCCTGTGAAGCAGCTTTAGTAATAAAACTCCAGGACCCTGTTGACTATACACTTTTATTTTACTTTTTAATATTAATGTTCCTTTCTAAGTCCCATACTTTCCTGTCTTCTTTTTTCCACACTCACATGAGTGAGTGAGTCCTTCAAATGAATTTTCTTGTCTTTCAGGTTTTCCATTATGCTGAATTGATTATTTAGTGTTGGAAAATATAAGGGGGTTATGTTTTCTCTGAGTTAAAACTTTTTTTACTCTGACCCCTTTTCAAAGATTGTCGTAAATCTTTATTCTTTAAGTATTCTTGATATATCTCAAAAACTGTATAATCGAATTGGATACATTTTCCAGGTAGTTTGTTTTTGCTATTTATTTATTTATTTGCTAATTTTTTATTTTCTATTTTTAAAATGTGGGTTACAAATGAGGGTTAGGTACATACGTGGTCATCATACAGGTAAAGTACCGGTATCCTTGTTGATGTTATGTGCCTCCCCTCCCCTAGCAATTCCTCTCTTCTGGTCCCACTACTGCCAAACCCTTTCTTATGGTATTATGATAAATGTTCAAGGTCCACTTATGAGTGAGTACATGTGGTACTCAGATCTTTGTTTCTGTGATAAATCACTGAGTATTATAGACTCTAATTCCATCCAGGTGCTGCAAAGTTCATAATTTTGTTTTTCTTTATGGATGCATAATATTCCATTGTGTAAATGTTAAATACTAAAAAAAATGAAGAAAAATGGTTAGAAAAGACCAAATTGGAGCTGCCATTTGGGGTTCTTTTACAAATATCAGATAATTTTTAGTAATATCATCAAACTTCTCGAATTTTCATGCCTTTAACACCCATGTTTGTTGGGTCAGAAAAGAGATTAATTGTGAAAGCTAAAACTCATTAATGAGTACACGTTTAAAAATATAATGGTAGCCGGGCTGGGTGGCCAGTCTGTAATCCCGCGCTTTTGGGAGGCTGAGGTGAGTGGATTGCCTGAGCCCGCGGGTTCGAGACCCACCTGGGCAGCCAGACCTCATCTCTACAATAAATCAAAAAACCAGCCGGGCGGGGTAGCACATGCCTGTAATTCCAGCTACTTGGAAGGCTGAGGCGGAAGGCTCGCCGGAGCCCAACAGGTCGAGGCTGCGGTGACCGGGAGCAGCCACTGCACTCCAGTCTGGGCGACAGAGTGAGACTCCAACTCAAAAACAAAAAAGAAACAAACAAAAAACTTGTGGGAGGACCAAGAAAGAAATCGGGCAGAGGAAGAGGTTGAACTATGATACAGTTGCACGAATAGCTTCAGTCTATCAAAATTGGGGAGCTATGAAGTTGATGAGTGGGGTCTTTCAGAGATGCCTCACCTCAAGGCACGGAAGCCAGACCTCTGTACACCAGTATTAGTCAATCAAGAAATGCAACCTTGGGTGATGCAGCATTTTCTGGGCAAGAGTAATTTCCAGAGAAGACATAGCTGTGACCTGCTAGTAGCTATACTCCAGGCAAATGGTGAAATAAGTGACTTTTTTTTCCCCTGAATGGAAGTCTGGGTGGCATGGCATAGTACTCGCTAAATACATAATATATGAAAGAACCTATAATTGAATTAGCAAAAATAATTTTAAGTGAAAAATCGATTCACAGAAATAAAAATTCAAATGGAAAAAATATGAAAAAAGGTTCAACCTCATTAGAAGTCAGACAAATTCAAATTAAACAGCAAGATACTATTTTCATTCATCAGATAATATATATTTTTAAAGATTAAAAATAGTAGTGATGAGAACACGGAGAAGTAAGCACTTCACATATTGCCAATGGAACTATATCTAAGAACATAATTAGGCAAATTGGACAGTATTTAATGGCACTTAAATGCAAAGGAAAGTACTTATTTGCACTCAAATTAATTTTTAGATTTAATGCAATCCATGAAAACTCAAAAATACTGAAGTTTGTGTAGACTGACAAGCTGATACAAAAATGCACACAGAGATGCAAAGGGTCAAAAATTACTGAGGTAACTTTGAAGAAGAAAAACAATTGGAAAGCTTTTATTATCGACTTCAATACTTATTTACAAAGCAGTAATTGAAATCAGGTGGTATTGGTATTAAAAAGTAATAGGCAAAACTAAGCGAATAAAAAGTACAGAAACAGATCGTCCAGATCATCACCTACATGGTCACCCAGTTTGCAACAAAGGTGCCAGCCACTGAAATGCAGTGAGAATTGGTGAGCAATTCAAGAAATAATGCTGGGTGGGTCAAGTAATTTCAATTTCCACATGAAAAAAATAAATCTTGATCCCTTGCTCTGACCTGTATTAAAATATGAACTCCAAATAAGAGACAAACCTAAATATTAAAGTCAAAACTATAAAATTTTCTTGCCCAGTAGAACTTTCTGAGATGAGATGAAAATACTCTCTCTGTGCTGTCTAACATAGTGGCCACATGTAGATATGGAAACTTGGCTAGTGTGATTAATAAACTGATTTTTAAATTTTATTTCATTTCAATTAACTTAAATGTTTAAAATCACTTTATTTTTTGAGCCGGACTCTCACTCTGTCACCCAGGCTGGAGTGCAGTGATGCAATCATAGATCACTGCAGCCTCGAACTTGTAGCTTTAGAAGGCTTGGCCTTCTAAAGTGCTGGGATTACAGGAGTAAGCCACCATGCCTGACTGAATTTAAATATAAATAGCTTCACATGTGGCTACCATATCAGATATCTAGAAGATAACACAGAAGAATATTTATGATAATTACTTGATTATCAATACAACTAGGCTGATTTCCTTTCTAGTCTATCAAAATTGGGTTTCCTTTCTAGCATGTTCCTAGATGGTGGGGATGGGGAGGTGGGGGATTGAGGGAGTGGCTACGAGGAAGATTCTCTTGCAAGCTTTAGGGAATGGAAGGGAAATATCAGTCATTTTGTAACATAAACAGTTCTTCCAATTATTCAAAGCTGATCTGAATGCTATTGTAAAGGGATTTTGCGGATGTGACTTAAGTTCATCATCAATTAATTTTAAGTTAATCAAAAGTGATATTACAGATAGTCCCTGCATTACAATGGTTCTGATACAGGTCAACCCCAGAACTGAAATTCAGCCTGAGAGGCCATGTGGGTTCTTAGCTTCAGGCAGGAAGGAATTCAAGCACGAGCCATAAGGAGGAGATGAATAGTAAGTTCATTAAAGAAACGAACAAACAGGAAAATGACTACCTTGGGTAGAGCAGCCCATATGTACAGCTAGGGTTTCAGTTGGAAAATGAAAGTAAGTTTATTGAAATGACAGAGAACAGGCTACTCCATAGGCAGAGTGGTCTTAGTTGGTCTATAGTAAGAACAGCAGCCATACATCACTGGGGTTTTATTTTTATAGTTTTCTCTTGATTACATGCTAAGCAATAGGTGGATTATTCATGGATTTTCCAGGATAGGGGCAGGGAGTTCCCAGAATCGAAGGTTCCTCCCTTTTTAAACCATATAGGGTAACTTCTGGAAGTTGCCATGGTAATTGTAAACTGTCATGGCGTTGGTGAAAGTGTTTTAGCGTGCTTTTGTATTGTAATGAATATATAATAAGCAAAAAGGACAAGGAGTGGTTGCTTTCCATTCCATCTTGGTACAGCTAGTTGGCTTGGGCTGGTCATCTCACAGGGTCCCATCTTGTCTATAAGGTCAGGGCTTGTAGCCTTCATTTGGAAACGAGTTCATCTGGATCCCTATCTCAGTTTACCATATGTTTTGACTTTACAATGGGTTCATCAGGACGTTACACGCATTTTTTACTTAAAATATTTTTGACGTAATATGTTTCTGTTGGAATGTAACCCCAGCATAACTTGAGGAACATCTTTGTGGACCTGATTTACTCAGTTGTGAGGCTTTTAAACCCTGGATCTGCATTGCTCTTCCTCTCTTGACTGCTGCTGGTGAATAATAAGCTTCAGCTCACACATCTGCTGTTTCAGCCTGCTGGTGATCTTCCCATCTGACTGTCTGCCTATGGACAAGCATCAGCCCATGCTCATGGGATTCCAGCCTACTCATGATCCTGCCTTCCTGATTGCCTGCCTTGTGGATTATTGGGCATACTAACCAGCTCTTACAGAATGCACTAACAATAAAGGAAATAATTGGCCAGTTGTTCTCCATTAGAGCTGGCAACTTCTCTTTATCAAAAGACTGTTAAAACAGTGAAGAGTCAAGGTCCAGATATTTTATATATATACACATATATATGTGTGTGTATATATATATATATATATATATATATATATTCCAAAATTTTAATATTCCAAAGTATATTTTTAAATGCTTCCAACTGAATGAGAAACACACAATCCATTTCTTTTCTTTCTTTCTTTTATTTTTTATGGAAAAAAGGTTTTAGCAGACATTTCACAAAAGAAGGTGTCCTTTACTTCATTAGTTATCAAGGAAATACAAGATTCACACTAACCAGTATAGCTAAAATTAAAATAATAATAACAGTAAAGATTAAAAATCTACAATAGAACGTGTTGACCAAGAGGTGGAGCAACTTAAACCATCATATGTGATTGTTGAGAGTATAAATTGGTACATTTACTTTGAAAATCACAGCAGAATTTGTGTGTGTGTCTGATTTATCACTTTTCCTCATCTATAGTTTCAGCTTTATCTGTACCTGTCCTCTTAAGAAACTTTGCCTACTCCAAGGTCATGACTATATTCTCCTGTGGGTTCTTCTAGAAGCTTTATAGCTTTATAGTTAAGCTTTAACATTTAGGTCTATGATCCATATCAAATTAATTTTTATATATCTGTGAAGGAGGGGGCCAAGGGCCATTTTTCTCCATACAGATATTCAGTTGTTCCAGATCCACTCACTGAAAAAGACTCCCTTTCCTCCATCAAATTGCACTGGCGCTGGGTGTGGTGGCTCAAGCCTGTAATCCTAGCACTTTGGGAGACTGAAGTGAGAGGATTGCCTGAGCCCGCGGGTTGGAGACCAGCCTGGGCAACTTGGTGAGACCGCGTCCCTACAATAAACAAAAAAATTAGCCAGGCGTGGTGGTACGCGCCTCTAGTTCCAGCTACTTGGAAGGCTGAGGCAGAAGGACCGCCTGAGCCCAGCAGGTCGAGGTTGCAGTGGCCATGAGTGTACCATTGCACTCCAGCCTGGACGACAGAGGGAAATTTTGACTCAAAAAAAAAAAAAAGTTGCATTGGCACCTCTAGATCCTTTTATCTTAAATTAGAGGGTTTTTTTTTTTTTTTTAAAAGGAATCATGAAAGGATACATAGGATGATATTTTTTGGCAAAAGAATAAAAAATATGGATATTTTCATAAGAGAATCTAGAAAAATACAAAAGTTTCACATCAAACAGTTCACATTGGTTACCTTGAACGGAGGCAGAGACTGAAGCAATGGAGGAGCATATTATGAACTATTTCTTTGTATGCCTCTGTGTTACTGGACTTTTTTGTTATGTGATATCTCTTCATTCCTGTACTTTGCAAGTTTTGATAAAGTAATAAAGCAAGACAAAGCATCAGAAACAAAACAGAGGATGTGCTCTTTTCCTCTTTTGAAATTTCTCTTCTGGGCCCTAACATCTTCTACCTTGCATCAAAGGTATTTGCATATTTGTCCTAGTTGCTACTCTTAAAGAAGTTGTTATCAAGGGGTGAGACCACATTTTACCCACCTTTGCAACCCCACCGCAGGGATTTCTCCTCAGTTTGGTTCCTTAGGTGACATTTGAGAATTAATTCTTTTATGGTAAATAATTATTTCCTTTGCACGAATGCTAGATTATTATATGGTTTTCTTTCATTTTAAAATTTCATTATTAATAGGAATACAAGCCTTTAAACTAGATACATAAAAAGATGAGTTCAAAAGGCTAGCTTTGAAAACCAGCTCTGCCATTAACATGGACTACACTTCTTATATCCTAAAAGCCATGCTGAGGATTCATCGTTTCTCTCTTTTAACTTTTGCATCTAATTAATCTTTGTCTGAAGGGCATGTTCCTGGTATTCAAAAGCATGCCTCAGTGGTGCTAATGTGTAGCAGAGTGACCTTGAGTGAGAAAACAATTTTCACTCAGTCATTTTCCAGCCAATTATCTCCAAAGGTACAAAGAAGAAGTATTTATTATGCTCTACTCTCTTGCAAAAGAAAAACATCGAAAAATTAATTTTGTTTCCTTAGGAGAGATTATAAACCTATGGCATAATATATTATGAAAGGGAAAAATATTGCTGATGTGATTTCAATATCTCTCTGAATTTTCAGGCAGCCCTAGGGGGAATCTCCAAATATTGTTTATAATGTATGTGTAGTAAATTGGAAACTGCTAGAACAAGAATCTAAGTATTAAAGTGGAAGTCTTTTTCAATACATATAAAATTTTTACATATGCACTATAGAAGTCATACTAATGAGCACTTAACCAAGTGCCATCTTGGTCCTCAAAGAAGAAAAATACAAGGCTGGCAACTCCAATAAATTAAAAAGTTTCAGAGCAATTAATACCAACACCCACAATGCTATGTGTCTGCCTCATAATTTGCATAACCACTGCGGACACAAGAAAACAGAAAGAAATGAAAATTTCTAGCCTGTTGAAAATTGTTTTGGACTAAGAGAAAATTTTAAGACCTATTTACAGCATCACAGTCAAGTCCCCCAAATACAGAATTAGATCATGGAAGGTCTTGAATGGCTTGCTTTGCAGTTGGCAATTAGTCAATATGAAGGTGTCATATATAATCAGATATATTTTTTTAAAAATGCCTTCACCAGCAGAAAAATACCATATAAATATCTTTACAAGTACCCCAACTAAACTTGATAAAATTCAAAATCTATTATTGATAAAACCCTAAGCATAAAAAAAATAACTATAGGAACACTTAAATTGCATTTACCCTGCACTAGGTACTGTTTTATACATTTCACATATTTTTAAAATGTATAAATTAATTCTCACACAAACCCACATTATAAAACTATAATTGTAGAATATGGTCATTTTATAGGGCAGATAATTTAATATATCCAGAGCAGGGAGGAAGTAGGTGAGGCTAGAAACAAAAGCTAGCGTTATGTCACAAAAGTTCTTGAATGTCTTGTGAAGGAATTATGCGTTATTTTATGCGGAAAGGGGGAGTCTAAACATGTATAACATGATCAGATGGGTGTTTAAGAAAGATGAATCCATGAAAAGAGAAGTGCCATATGAACATTGCTATCGATATCACAAAAACATTTGATAAAATTCAAGCACTAGTGCTGATAGAGTTATTAATGAAATTAGAGTAAAGGAATAATAAATGGCACTTATACAATATATGAAATATTGTTTTTACTGTATTACATGTTATAGAATTACCTCATTGTATTATAATATATTGGCATCAAATAATTAAGCGATATATATAGTCATTTTTATCAACCAAGCACTGTTCTAAGAATTTTTAAAATATTTTCAACATATTTTAATGAATGTAATTGTGACAATGCTCTGTGAAGTAGTGTTATTATTGCCATAATATTCAGATGAGGAAATTAGTGCCAAAAGTGTAAGCGACTTGCCTAAGGTCACGCAGCAAGTAAGTCACAGGGCCGGAATTTGAACCAAGTTAATTTCTTACATTACATGCATCTGAAACCAAAGGCCAGCATCATGTTTAGTAGTGAGAAACTCAATAGATGCCCATTAAATTAAGAGCAAGGCAAGGGTACCCATTATCAACAGAAATATCTATTATGCTTTGCAAGTACCAGTCAATGTAAATAGATAAGAAAAAGGGGCTTGGCACAGTGGCTCATGCCTGTCATCCCAGCACTTAAGGAGGCCGAGGTGGGATGATGGCTTAACTCTAGAAGTCTGAGATCAGCCTGGGCAACATAGCGAGACCTTCTCTCTACAAAAAAGTCAAATTAGCCAGGAGTTGTGGCACGTGTCTGTAGTCCCAGCTATCTGGGAGGCTAAGGTGGGAGGATCACCTAAGACGAGAAGGTCAAGGCTATGGTGATATTACAGCTCACCCAGCCTGGGAGATCCTGTACTCCACCCAGCCTGGGAGATCCTGACTCAAATAATAATAATAATAATAATAGATAGTAGGAAAAGTTTTCATAATTTTATAAATTTTGTATTTGAAACAATTATATTTCTATTTCACATTGTTATATATGTTATATTTGAAGCAGTAGGAAAAATCAGTAAAGAGACTATTCACAAAATTAATATAGTTAATATACAAAAACTGTTAGCTATCTTTACACAAATAAAAAATCACTTAGACAATCCAAAATGTCAGTGCCCTTTAGGCATAGCTTGCCAGGTACACACCTGTAGTTGAATGAGTTGTGTTTATTGTTCATTGCAAAGAAGGAGAACACATCACAAGGGCATAGCTCAGTAAAAAGTTGTTAAGAAAGGACTTATCCTGGGATTTAAGATTGTGTCTGGCAATTCTGAGGCACAGTCCAAGCGAGACTTTGCTCCAAATTGCACACTTTTAGGAAGCAGGGGTAATTCTGTGATTATTTTCATATAGTTTCTCTAAAAAGACAAAAGATTAAAGTGAGGTCAAAACTCTAACTGTGAAGAAAAAAACAAACAAGAAAACAGTAGATATTCCTATCAACTCGGAGAGGAAGATGGCTGGTCATTTTTGTGGTTTGGCAGAGTTTATGTTTTTGTATGTGTTCAGTCACTATTAGGGAGTGCTCTAGCATTTGTCTTAATCCATCAGAGTTGCAGAGTGGCCATGTCTGATGGTGTTCTGTGTGTAGAGGAGTCGTAACTTAACTTCTCTACTCTTAGGGTTTTATCAGTTAAGCCTGAGAATTAAACTGACATAAGACAGACTGACAGAAAAAAAACATGCAAATTTGTTTAATATAAGTTTTACGTGACACAGGAGATTTCATAAGTAAATGAAGACCCAAAGAAGTGGCAAACCCTAAATCCTTTAATATTAGTTGAACAAAGAGAAACAATTGCCAAAAAAGTATCTAAACTGGAAGGCTAAAGGAAGAAAATAATTATTTTAACAACGTCGGTATATGCAGAATTCTCTTGATAGCAACTTCTCATCCTTGATGTTAAGAATATTACTTTCCTTTTGGTATAGGAAAAACATCTTCCATATGGGGATTTTATCTCCTGCTTTCAGGAAGAAAAAGAGGAGAATCAGAGTGCCCTTCTTACACCTGCTGTTTTTATTTTTTAGAGACAGGGTCTCACCCAGGCTGGAGTGCAGTGGCACAATCATAACTCACTGCAGTCTTGAACTCCCAGTCTCAAGTGATCTCCCAATCTCAGCCTCCGAGTAGTTAAGACTACAGGTGCTTGCCACCATGTCTAGCTAGTTTTATTTTATTCTATTTTTGTAGTGGCAAAGTCTCACTATGTTGCCCAGGCTGGTCTTGGATTCCTGGCTTCAATAAATCATCCCCATCTCAGTTTCCCAAAACACTAGGATTACAGGAGTGAGTCACCAGGCCGGGCTTGTTTGTTTCTTGTTTGTTTTGTTTTGTTTTTGTTTTGTAAATGCCTTTAGTTCAAAATAAACCATATGCCACAGTGGCATATTTTGAGGTGGCATATTCTGCTACCTTTCACATATAATTGTCTTTGTCCATGTCCAAAAGGAAAGGGTCAGGCTAGTTCCCAAGTATTGAGGCTGCTCCTCCTTCTCAAAAGGAATAAAAGATGCCACATACAATAGCATTATACAAATTAAAACACTTGAAAATAAATTCAACAAGAACAGGGATGTAATCGGGAAGGGGCCCATGGAGGGTCTTTAGGCTGATAGCAATATTCTATTTTTCAACCCAATAGTGGTTACACATGTCTTTATGTTATAAAAATCTGTTAATCAAGATATTTATGATTTTTGTGCTTTTCTCTATGTGTGTCATATTCCATAATTTCAAATTTTATTTATTTTAATAATATATTTATACAATTTAATGTAAACTCACCAAATTAAAATTAAATTTGTTTAAATCTATCTATTTAAATACACATTTCCTCAAAATAATTATGGTTCATAAACAGTAAGGAAATAGAACACCGAGTATAAAGAAAGAGGATCTAGAGTTAAAACTTCAGAAAATCCAGTATTTCATTTTTTGTGTGGAGCAAGACAAGTCTGCAAAGGGGACAGGGAATAAATCGCCAAAGGGATGTGAGGAAGAAAACAAGGAGTGTTATATCATGGAGCCTGTGGTAGACTAATGTCCCCCTAAAATATGTGTGTCCTCGTCCCTGGAACTTGTGAACATTACCTTGTATGATGAAAGACACTTTGCAGATGTGAGCAAGTTAATGATTTTGAGATGAGGAGATTAGCCTAAGGTATCTGCATGAGTGCTAAATATAAGCACAAGTGTTCTTAGAAGAGTGAGAAAGGAGGAAATTGGACTGCAGGACAAGAAGGTAATGTGACAAGTGAAGCAAGGTGCTGCATGGTTGGCTTTCATGATAAAAAAGGGGGACATGAGCCAAAGAATGCAGGCAGCCTCTAGAAGTTAAAAAAGGCAGGGAAATGGATTATCTCCCAGAGTTTTCAGGGGGAGCATAACTGTTGACATTTTGATTTCAGTCCAATAAAACTAATTTTGGACTTCTGACGGTCAGAACTATGCAAGAATAAATATGTGTTGCTTTAAACCACCAAATTGTTGGTCATTGGTCACAGCAGCAATAGGAAACTAATACAAAGCCTAATAAGAGAAGCATGTAGCCAGCAGTGCCACATGCTACTGAGATGGCAAGACTGAAGCCTGTTGCACTTAAAAACACAGATATTCTTGCTGTCCTCACAGAAAGCTATTTTAGTTGGATTGTGACAGAAAGGGGGCTGATAGCAGTTAAAAGTAGTCCTTTTGAAAATCAATGGGCAAGCTCTGAAAACCCGCCAGACTGGTTTTGTTTAAATAAACCAAATAGCCAAAGATTGAAATGCAAAAGAGTGACCAATTCACAAACTTACCCAAATCCTCTCTTTTTGAAGTTATCAGTTTATAACCCCTCCTTGCCATGCATTTTCTGAAGACCATTTGTTCTTTGAAAATCTGATTTTGCTGAGTACAACCTTGTAAATTCCAAAGAAAATGTGTAATCACTCAACATGACCCCCCTCCCTTACCTAAACTAAGGTATAAGAACCCACTCTTCTCTCCCTGGGGTGCTCGGCCTGGGAGCATTAGCCCACTGAGGCACGCCAGTGCAAATAAACTTGCTACTTCCTAAAACAGCCTGGGTGTCACAGCCTCTCTGTGTTCCCGCTACAGGATGAGGAGAGCAAAAGCCAGATGGAAGTGGATTGAGAAAGGAGTGGGAGTTGAGGAAAGCCCTCTTATATTCTTGAATCACCATGGGAAAGAAATGAATATCTTAAGTGGCAGGGACCATTATTCTCTATTTTCTGTCATTTTACACTATTGAAAAGAATAACACATGTCCTCAGTTTAAAAAAAAATAGCAAAAAATATTGTTTTAAATAGTATACATAAGCCGGGCTCGTTGACTCAGTCTGTAATCTCGTGCTTTGGGAGGCTGAGGTGAGTGGATTGCCTGAGCCCGCGGGTTTGAAACCCGCCTGGGCAACTTGGTGAGACCTCATCTCTACAATAAATCAAAAAATTAGCTGGGCATGGTAGCACGCACCTGTAGTTTCAGCTACTTGGAAGGCTGAGGTGGAAGGATGGCCGGAGCCCAGCAGGTCGAGGCTGCGGTGACCGGGAGCGGCCACTGCACTCCAGTCTGGGCGACTGAGTGAGACTCCAACTCAAAAAAAATAAAAATAAAAATAAAAATAATAAAAAATAAATAGCATACATAAAAAAGAAATACGATTGAACTAGCCCAATGAAGTATAGATACGTTTTTGCTTGAATGACTGGGTAGGTAGGAATAACATTAATCTCCATAGAAAACACAGGAGTTAGACAGTATGCATTATTCACTATTATTTTCTGTGTGTTTGTCTTCCTTTTCCAACAAGTTATCAACTCTTGAGGGAAGAGATGTTTAGCTTACTGGCTCTGCAATTATTTGTTCCAGATCCCTAGACCAAGATCTGGATCTGTAGACAAGCCTTCCTTTGGGGGCCAAACATTTACACAACAGGAATTTCTGTGTGCTCAGTCCTGCACTATTCATTGTGCAGGATGCAGGATTAATAGAATATCCATGTCTGTGGAACCAAGGTCCCAGCCAGTGCTGTTGTGAGACAACTTGGTATTTTAGTAGCATATGCTAGTGAAAAAGAAGACAAAACCGAGACTGGTAAGTCTGAGGAAGTTACAGAGGCTTGCCTTAGCAAGCAAGGTTAGACAGAGAAAACCCCACTGGGCATAGCATGTTCTGGAAAAGTCCAAGTATTCTAGCCTTGGAGGCCCAGTCTTAAAGTTGGTAAGCCTTTGGGAAACTCCAGTTTAAAAGTCAGGTGACAGAAGTTACTTGCATGAAAGTTGAATTACATCATGTGTATTAACACTGTGTATTCAAAGACAGATCTCAGGTAGTGACGTAGGATACAGAAAGTGAGGTTCAGTAACTCAAGAAATGAGGTTGACAAGAATGTAATAGAACTTTAAGGGCCCCGTTAAGTGGTGGGTGGATTCAGGGGAAACTTTAGGGCTAACTTGGCTAGGCTGTTGTATCGGGATTAGAGGAGAACATATGTACTTAGCACACCTATCCCTGAGTGTATGGCATTAAAACTTCTTTCTACGTGTCTCCTGATGTTTGGCCTAGATCTTCAGGTATGTATAGTGTCCAGGATTGGCTCAGAATCTGAGACAAATCTTCACTTGGAAGGAAAACCTGCCAATGGTTACATGAAGTTAGACAGGAGAATTAAAAAATCAACAGAGGAGAGTCATGAGGAAAATAATGATTCCCAAAAGGTATTTGCATTAAGACTGAGGAATTAATTCCAACATTTGTATGAAAAAATTACAAGTGGTAAATGACTGCATAGGTAGTCACCAATTTCTACTATAATGCTTTCTTGCATTTTGGGGAGCAGAACATATAATTCTAAAACAGGTCATCTTTTCTCCCCCCAAAGAACAATGTAATAGTTGGGATCATATTTACAACCAGGAATATAATGTAAAATAAATTGTAAACATGAACAACAGGATGCTATAGAAGCAAAAATACAACTACAAACCTCCATAACAATCTAAAAGAGTAAAATTATATGCCAAGTCCTATATAATGGGCCTAAATATATTGCACACATTGATTACCTGAAAGGGACTCCCACGTACCATAAAGAATACCTTCAGCACATAAAAATATAACTCTCTTGAATCATAAATTTGATCTAACTTGTTATGCTAAGTATAATAAACACTAATTAAACAGTTACTTAATAATTTTATGTGTCTTCTTAAAAAATGAGAAGTCTTTTTAGGGGGTGGTTTGCTGACTCATCTCTTTGAAAAGATATCTAGGAATACTTAATTTGATGCAGTTCTTTTTCTTGTAATAAACTTTGCAATAGTACAACAATGTTTTGAAAATTATCTCACCAACCTTATGGATTTTTTTTAACAAGAGTAGAGTATAGGATTTAGTTCAATATTTATCTCTTAAATACATATCTTGTAAAGGATGGACCCTGTGTTAAGTACTAGAAACATAGGGAGGATAGGACATACCTATGTTCACAATCCTCCAAGGTCAGCCTTCTCTCGTTACCTCTCTCCTCTGAGCATATGATCCTACAGTGTTCTCATTTACATTTCTCTCTGCACTACCAGGATGTGAGTTACTTGAGAACAGGGACTTGCTTTTTTAATCTTATACCCTCAGATCCCAGCAAAAGTGCGTGGGACAGAATAAAAATAAATTTTTTATTGAATTACTGAATAGATACTGTTTTAAAATTATTATTATTTTGAAAGTCAAGGAGGACTCAATATGATTGATTTTTATCTACCCTTGACTCCTTACACTATTCGGGGTATAAAGCCAACTGTTTAGTCTCTAATCAGACATGGGACCAAAGTAGTGATGATAAAAGAAAGGGGGAAAAAGGCTTGTTAAAGGCTTCTTTCTCAGTGTTCACAGCTAGAGTAGAGAAAGCTATTGACAGCTATTAGAAGGACTTCACACTTCATTGGAAAACCATAAAAAACAATTACCGGGTCTTTGGCACGGATTTTTCAAGAGGAGCTTCAAAACATCTCTCACAGAATTGCTAAGACAGGCATAAAACTGGAAACCCATTGTCTGCTTTTTTTGCCTTTATATTTGGATTTTGACAGTAAGACTCCAAAAGACTAGGTAAAAGGAGAAAGAATTGAGACACAGGTGTTAATTAGGGAGATGATTTTCCTGGAACTCATCAAAAGAAAAAGATTGCCATAAAATTAGTGCCCACAACCATGGGCAGTGAATAATAGAGCTACTGTGTTAAGAAAAGCTTGATAAAGGGGAGAATATTGAGCTTTGAACATGAGAAAGGATTAACAGAGGTAAGGGCATTAGTATAGACATGGATTTATAGGAGACCCACATGCTCCCAGGGCAGTGAGTAAACCAACCTACTTGTAACAGGTTGGATATATTGTTCCCTAGTAGGTTAGATACATAAGATAGGGAAAAATCAAGAGGAAGATCAGTTTCCTAAGACGATTCACTATTTTCCTCAATTAATAATTATATTTCAAATGTAGGCTCTTAGTTAACATAAAAAATACATGCTTTGACAAAAAGTTTTGTTATGAAAATTCCAATTCAAATATCTTCTAACTACTTCTGCATATATTAACTGGAAGTTAGTTCCTAACCATAGCTAATAAAAAACCATGTGAGCATATATACACTGAAATTTGTGTGCTGCCCTTTCCCATCTGTGGGTTAATGAGAAGGTTAATTTCAGGTTAATTACATGGGGTGTGGGAGATGATCTAGCTTTCTCACCAGCAGACTCAGCAAAATCCCAAGAATCTGGGGGGGAAAAAAAGCTCTGAAATGTGGACAGGGAGTTTCCATAATTTTCCTTCCAATTTGTGTAAGCCTGAGCATTCAGCTTCTGAGGCCTTAGGCCATCTTTGAAAGGAAGATGGGAGCACTTTCTGGGGCTCTGGAGATAAAATGCGGCATCTCTACCTGGGGCAAGACAATTAATCTCATTATAGAACAATCAGAACTGTTCATCTAACCAAATTCCCAGCAACTCCCAGCCCTTCATGGCCTTTAAAACTCAGGGTAGTTTGGATAGTTAAATACTCATTTGGAACAGAAGGAAGCTACATCTGATACAGGTTTTGGCCTTTCTTCCCCAGGGCTAAAAAATGCTGTGCTGCTACACACAATACTCATCATGTTTTGGTCTCTGGAAGTAGACACATTAACTCAGCAGGCCAACAAAGTCAGCCATTAGAAAGGCCAGTGGGAGATAACATGGCAATAAAGTCCACCATAAAGGAAGCTACCATCAGACAACACTAATCTAGAAAGCAGGCTGTTATGTCTCAAGGCTCCAAATACTTGTTTTGTGACTTTGAATCTTTTCAACAAGGCTGCTTATTTATTTATGCTCATTTCATTCTGTGAACAGATGCTTAGAATGAGAATGTGCCAATGATATACAAGTCACTGAACTTCACAGCCAGTAAGTCACCAAAGCAATTCAGTGGAATATGATGTATAAAATCATTCGTCCATAGGAGCTGAAAATGAGCATTCTGGGTATCTAGGTAAAACACTTGGTAGTAGTTTTTTGTTTGTTTGTTTTTGTCTTTTTGCTTTGTTTTGTTTTTCTATGAAGTACAGCCCAGAAGGTGGGTTAGCCTACATTTTCCCTTTCATTACTAAGTATATACTAATATCTGACTGTAATACAAAGATGATGTCAGTTGGATACTAAGTAAATTAGCATTTGTGGCTTTGCAATCAGATTTTAACATGCATACCAAATAAAATTTAAAAATCACCCTCATCTCTAGTCAAACAATAGAATAGAATAGTCTTTTTTTCCTCTCTATTAACATTCTATAATTATTTGGAATTATTATCATGCTTACCAATTTCTTTGACCACCATTGTTTTCTGTGTCCTACATGGATGACTGCAAGTTTCTGTGAATAGTAAACTCTCCTGGCTGTAATATAACTCTAATGCCTTTATCTGACACAGAATTCTAGTGTAATAAATGTTTTCCTTCAATACTTGGAAATACTACTCTTCTGTCATAACTGACCAGAAGTTTGCTATTTATCTTTCTAGGTGAGCTTTCTTTTCTCCTTGACTTCTTCAAAATTTTCCTCTTTGTCTTTGTTGTTCTACACATTTTTTACAAGGTGTCTAGGTATTGATTTATTTTTATTAATTTTGTCTGAAACTCAGCATGCAATTTTTGTCCGTATTTCCTCCATGACTAGCGTGATAAAATTTTTTCTTTAATTTTCAGGATACAGGAGTTGTTCTGGTTATATTTTTAATATCTAGTTTTATTGTGTGGGAACAAAAGCATTTTTTTTCATTTACAGAGGTTTTTGTTTTCTTTTCTTCATAAACCAATACATGGTCATTTCTTTTATGACTGTTTAATGAGTACTTGAAAACAAAGTATGTGCTGTATTTTCAGAATAGAGTTTCATATGTACAAATTATAAATTTGATCTTATTGTTTATGTTTGGCTTTTGTATCATCAAAAAACAGCTAGGCTATACTTAAGTAACTCAAAGAGAGTTTAATACAGGAATAATTCACAAAGGTATGGGCAGAGTAGAGGGAAAGCACAAGGGCAACTGCACAAGAGCAGTAACTCAAATTTTGGGGATGGGAAGGCCTTACTACATCCAGGCCTGAAGATGAAGAAGAGGAAGAGTTACAGACCTTGAAATGGAGGGAATGTCTGAAAAGGGCCACCTGACAGGAGGTGTGGCTTCAGAAGAAGGATGCAGCCAACCTGCAGCAACTCAACAGGGAGTGAGTCGTGGAAATAAATATCCTGATCTCATTCTCCCTCCACACTGTTCTATTACTGGTACTCCCCATTGACTGAACCTAACCAGAAGCCAGAGGCAAGGGAACCCAGTTACGCGGAGATAGTTCAGCTTTCCAGGACACCAACGCAAGGTAGAAGAGGGTAGAATGTGGATCTGTAGAAGCAAATTGAAGATCCAGCACAGGATTTCTATAGCTTTCCTCATTTTTTATCAACCTGATTTATCTGACCATGAGAGTATATTTCATATTTCCTACAAATAGTGAATTTCTAATTACGGTTTTCTCCTATAGTTATGGTAACAACTAGTTTCTGTAATGTGATCTGTGTATATTCTCATGGTGATTTATACCCCTACTTTACAAAGTGCTTTTCTCTGTCTGATTTTATACTTTTGTCCCTACATTTTATTTGATATTAAGATCACAAACCATCTTTCTTTTGGTTTGTATTTTCCCCATGTATATTTACTAATCCTTTATTTTTAACTTTTCTGAATCACTTATTTTTATAAGTTTAAATTTTCTTTATGAACCAATTTAGAACTCTAATATAAGAAATTAGCCCATTTAGATTTACTGATATGAAAAATATATTGCATTTTATTTTTGTCATAGTACTTGATATCATGTTTCTGTATTTTTAATTTGTATAGTCTTTCACATGTAAAATCTTCATATTTTTAGGAAGATTTATATTCTTGTACCAATGACATCTTTTTTTTCTTTCAGTTGGAGTCTCACTGTCGCCCAGACTAGAGTGCAGTGGCCGCTCCCAGCCACTACAGCCTCAACCTGCTGGGCTCCGGCGATCCTTCCACCTCAGCCTTCCAAGTAGCTGGAAGAACAGGCACGCACTACCACGCCCGGCTAATTTTTGATTTATTGTAGAGATGAGGTCTCACCAACTTGCCCAGGTGGGTCATGAACCCACGGGCTCAGGCAATCCCCAATGACATCTTTATAATGGTACCGGTTTCATTTTTACATAGTTTTACGTATATTATAGAATTATAAACATTGTGCAAACAAAACTTTGTATTGTGCTTTTTTCATTTAATGTGTCAGAGTACCAGTGAAGTACTCTGTCACATTTTAACATAGTCTTAATAATTATGTGATGAATGCTTGCCTAATATTCCATTGAATTGATGTGACATAATAATTAACTTACTGGAATTTTGAATTTAGCCTATTTTTCTATTAAAAATAAAGCTTTTGCTTTTGTTGAATTAAGACCTGGGGCAAATCTCTTGAGTTTATTTCACAGGTAGAGAAAGTGAATTCCCAGAGAAGTCAACAGTGTCTACCTCACAGGAGTATAAAGGATTCATGAACTTGAAAAGACTATTGCCTAGGACTAATAATTTGCAGTGTCACATCCATCTCATTTTAGCACTCACAAGGGAAAGGTTGTGTTCAATGTTAGTTTTCCTCTCTGGTCTAAAATCTCCAAAGAATAGGGATTGCCAATCTCATAATATAGGACCTAATGTATAGAAGATCCTCCATAAAACTACAGTAAAATATGGTGGTGCTGAGAAAAGATGTCTGAATCTTCATTGGTCCATTGTATTTCTTCACGTGTATATCATTCTTGGACCCTTGGTATTCATTGTAAAAAAGGTCTGCTAGTGATGAAGGATATTTTTGCCAGATGTATAATTTTCGGCTAACAGTTTTAAAAATTTTTTCTTTCATGCTTTGTATATGTCATCCCACTGCTTTCTGACCTCTCTGAGTTTTTTTATGAGAAATCAGTTCAATCTTATTGGGGATCTGTTGTATATGATGAGCCACTTCTCTTTTGCTACTTTCTAGATTCTCTCTTTGTTTTTGTCTTCCAACAGTTGAATCATAACATGAACATGACTTTATCCTAATTGAAGTTTGTTGAGCTTATTGGATGTGTGAGTTCTTATTTTTAAATCAAATTTGGTATATTTTTGGTTATTATTTCTTCAAATATTATTTATGACTTTCCCATTCTGCTCTCCCTCTAGGATTCTTATTATGTATATGAGTATGCTGGTTTCTGAGGCTCTGTTCATTTTTCTTCGTTCTTTTCTCTTTCTATTCTTCGGACTTGATAATTTTGATGGACCTATCTTCTTCTTTTTTTTTTTTTGAGTTGCAGTCTCACTCTGTCGCCCAGACTGGAGTGCAGTGGCCACTCCTGGCCACCGCAGCCTCGACCCGCTGGGCTCTGGCGATCCTTCCGCCTCAGCCTTCCAAGTAGCTGGAATTACAGGTATGCGCTACCACGCCTGGCTGATTTTTTTTTTTTATTGTAGAGATGAGATCTCACTGCCCAGGCGGGTCTCGAACCCGTGGGCTCAGGCAATCCACTCACCTCAGCCTCCCAAAGGCGCGGGATTACAGG